>NC_052150.1:230542308-230663627 GCF_902713615.1 Scyliorhinus canicula | reverse complement strand
CTCTCACACCCTACCCCCTGTCACACCCCCACCCCCCACCCCACACTCTCACCCCAACCCCCTCACCCCCACCCACACTCTCACCCCCACCCCCTCACCCCCCACCCCACACTCTCACCCCCACCCCCTCACCCCCCACCCCACACTCTCACCCCAACCCCCTCACCCCCCACCCGGAGTCATCCCGCCACTGGCCAGCACCAACACCGCCAGCACCTGCCCCGTCGTCACCAACGCCGCCTGTGCCGACATCGCCACCACAGCTACGTCGCTCACGCCGGAACGTTCGACCGCCGATCCGACTCAACCTGTGACCGGATTGCCTGATGGACTCTTGGTTTTCTTTTGTTTTCCCCTTTTGTACATTGATCACTTTATGTATTATAGTTCCACGTCACCCCCACCGGACTCATTTTTTACAGGGGGTGAATGTGGTATATATGTGTGCTTGCAGTAGGGGGATGTATGGCTGTACCTGTATTACAGGTTTGTCCGGTAAGCCCCTGCCGGCTAGCTCCGCCCACAGGGAGCTGTATAAATATTCGTAAGTTTCACTGAGATGCCATTCTACAGCTGCCGCCGGTGGAATAGCATCTCACTGTAATAAAGCCTCTCTTGTACTTCACTCGAGGCTTTGTGTACAATTATTAGCGCCACACCCCTCTCATTCTAGGGTAGGTGGGACCTCTACAAACGGGATGGTCTACACCTGGACCAGAGGGGTACTAATATCCTTGGGGGGAGGTTTGTTAATGCTCTTCGGGAGGGTTTAAACTAGTTCAGCAGGGGATTGGGAACCTGAATTGTAGCTCCAGTACACAAGAAGCTGAGAGTAGTGAGGTCATGAGTAAGGTTTAAAAGTTGCAGGAGTGTACCGGCAGGCAGGAAGGTGGTCTAAAGTGCGTCTACTTCAATGCCAGGAGCATCCGGAATAAGGTGGGTGAGCTTGCGGCATTGGTTGGTACCTGGGACTTCGATGTTGTGGCTATTTCGGAGACATGGATAGAGCAGGGACAGGAATGGTTGTTGCAGGTGCCGGGGTTTAGATATTTCAGTAAGCTCAGGGAAGGTGGTAAGAGAGGGGGAGGGGTGGCATTGTTAGTCAAGGACAGTATTACGTTGACAGAAAGGACATTTGATGAGGACTCGAATACTGAGGTAGTATGGGCTGAGTTAAGAAACAGGAAAGGAGAGGTCACCCTGTTAGGGCTTTTCTATAGGCCTCCGAAAAGTTCCAGAGATGTAGAGGAAAGGATTGAAAAGATGATTCTGGATAGGAGCGAAAATAACAGGGTAGTTGTTATGGGGGACTTTAACTTTCCAAATATTGACTGGAAACACTATAGTTCGAGTACTTTAGATGGATCCGTTTTTGTCCAATGTGTGCAGGAGGGTTTCCTGAAGCAGTATGTAGATAGGCCAACAAGAGGCGAGGCCATAATGGATTTGGTACTGGGTAATGAACCAGGACAGGTGTTAGATTTGGAGGTAGGTGAGCATTTTGGTGATAGTGACCACAATTCGATTACGTTTACTTTAGCGATGGAAAGGGATAGGTATATACCGCAGGGCAAGAGTTATTGCTAGGGGAAAGGCAATTATGATGCGATGAGGAAAGACTTAGGATGCATCGCCTGGAGAGGAAAACTGCAGGGGATGGACACAATGGAAATGTGGAGCATGTTCAAGGAACAGCTACTGCGTGTCCTTGATAAGTATGTACCTGTTAGGCAGGGAGGAAGTGGTCGAGTGAGGGAACCATGAGTTACTAAAGCAGTTGAATCACTTGTCAAGAGGAAGAAGGAGGCTTATGTGAAGATGAGACGTGATGGTTCAGTTGGGTCGCTTGAGAGTTACAAGTTAGCTAGGAAGGCTCTAAAGAGAGAGCTAAGAAGAGCCAAGCGAGGACATGAGAAGTCTTTGGCAGGTAGGATCAAGGATAACCCTAAAGCTTTCTATAGGTATGTCAGGAATAAAAGAATGACTAAGGTAAGAGTAGGGCCAGTCAAGGACAGTAGTGGGAAGTTGTGCGTAGAGTCCGAGGAAATAGGAGAGGTGCTAAATGAGTATTTATCGTCAGTATTCACACAGGAAAAAGACAAAGTTGTCAAGGAGAATACTGAGATACAGGCTACTAGACTAGAAGGGCTTGAAGTTCATAAGGAGGAGGTGTTAGCGATTCTGGAAAGTGTGAAAATAGATAAGTCCCCTGGGCCGGATGGGATTTATCCTAGGATTCTCTGGGAAGCTAGGGAGGAGATTGCTGAGCCTTTGGCTTTGATCTTTAAGTCATCTTTGTCTACAGGAATAGTGCCAGAGGACTGGAGGATAGCAAATGTTGTCCCCTTGTACAAGAAGGGGAGTAGAGATAACCCCGGTAACTATAGACCAGTGAGCCTTACTTCTGTTGTGGGAAAAGTCTTGGAAAGGTTTATAAGAGATAGGATGTATAATCATCTGGAAAGGAATAATTTGATTAGAGATAGTCAACATGGTTTTGTGAAGGGTAGGTCGTGCCTCACAAACCTCATTGAGTTCTTCGAGAAGGTGACCAAACAGGTGGATGAGGGTAAAGCAGTTGATGTGGTGTATATGGATTTCAGTAAAGCGTTTGATAAGGTTCCCCACGGTAGGCTATTGCAGAAAATACAGAGGCATGGGGTTCAGGGTGATTTAGCAGTCTGGATCAGAAATTGGCAAGCTGATAGAAGACAAAGAGTGGTGGTTGATGGGAAATGCTCTGACTGGTGTCTAGTTACTAGTGGTGTGCCACAAGGATCTGTTTTGGAGCCGTTGCTGTTTGTCATTTTTATAAATGACCTGGAGGAGGGCGTAGAAGGATGGGTGAGTAAATTTGCAGATGACACTAAAGTCGGTGGAGTTGTGGACAGTGCAGAAGGATGTTACAAGTTACAGAGGGACATAGATAAGCTGCAGAGCTGGGCTGACAGGTGGCAAATGGAGTTTAATGCAGAAAAGTGTGAGGTGATTCATTTTGGAAGGAATAACAGAAAGGCAGAGTACTAGGCTAATGGTAAGATTCTTGGTAGTGTGGACGAGCACAGAGATCTCGGTGTCCATGTCCATAGATCCCTGAAATTTCCACCCAGGTTGAGAGGGTTGTTAAGAAGGCGTACGGTGTGTTAGCTTTTATTGGTAGAGGAATTGAGTTTCGGAGCCATGAGGTCATGTTGCAGTTGTACAAAACTCTGGTGCAGCCGCATTTGGAGTATTGCGTGCAGTTCTGGTCGGCACATTATAGGAAGGATGTGGAAGCATTGGAAAGGGTACAGAGGAGATTTACAAGAATGTTGCCTGGTATGGAGGGAAGATCATATGAGGAAAGGCTGAAGGACTTGAGGCTGTTTTTGTTAGAGAGAAGAAGGTTAAGAGGTGACTTAATTGAGGCATACAAGATGATCAGAGGATTAGATAGGTTGGACAGTGAGAGCCTTTTTCCTCGGATGGTGATGTCCAACACGAGGGGACATAGCTTTAAATTGAGGGGAGATAGATATAGGACAGATGAGAGAGGTAGGTTCTTTACTCAGAGAGTAGTAAGGGCCTGGAATGCCCTGCCTGCAACAGTAGTGGACTCACCAACACTAAACGTATTCAAATGGTCATTGGATAGGCATATGGACGATAAGGGAATAGTGTAGAGGGACTTTAGAAGGGTTTCACAGGACGGCGCAACATCGTGGGCCGAAGGGCCTGTACTGCGCTGTAATGTTCTATGTTCTATGTTCTCACCCCCACCCCCTCTCTCACCCCCTCCCTCACCCCCACCTCTCCCTCACCCCCACCCCCACCTCTCCCTCATCCCCACCCCACTCTCTCACTCCCCACCCTCTCTCACCCCCACTCCTTCTCACCCCACCCCCTCTCTCACCCCCTCCGCACCCCCACCCCCTCTCTCACCCCCACCCCTTCTCACCCCCACCCCTTCTCACCCCCACCCCTCTCTCACCCCCACCCCATCTCACCCTCACCCCCTGTCACCCCCACCCCCTCTCTCACCCCCCTCACCCCCACCCCCTCTCTCTCCCCCACCCTCACCCCCTCTCTCACCCCCCACCCCCTCTCACCCCCACCCCCTCTATCGCCCCCACTCTCTCCACCCCAGCCCCACTGTCTGTCTTTCTCTCTCTCTCTTTCACACACACACATAGCCTCTCTCTTTCTGTGGTGAATGTATTACTGCTGCCATTCACCATTGTATTATGTTGATGCCCTTGTGGGCTGTGCCTATGGCTCCGCCCCTCGGTGGAGGTATATAGATCTGCTGCCTTGTAGGCGGCACTCAGTACAGAGCAGTCGCAGGCAAGCACAGATCTAGCTGATTAAAACCACTGTTCACTTCAACTCTCCGTCTCATGTGAATTGATGGTCGCATCACTCTCACACACACTAATGTGCCATCAATTATAACATAGACGAGTTGTGGAATGAAAACTGTGGCTTTAATAACCTAAACGAGAACCTGCTTGCAACTGATCCCGAACGAGGGCAGGGCCAGAGGTTGGCCACCTTTATACATAGCCTGAGGGGAGGAGCCACAGGCGGAGCCAGCAGAGCCAACAAACAATATATACAATACAGGAACAGTGGTTTACCACATTCACCCCCTGTTTACAAAAAGAGTCTGGCATGGGTGAAGTGGACTTAAAGGTCGAGTCTGTCGGGGGCTTTGACCTTCCGCCATGACCGCCTCAGTCCCGGCTGTGGTGTGGGCACTGGTGTCGAGGCCTGCGTGTCCGGGAACGTCTCGTCTTCTTCTTCGTCCAATAGTTGAGTCGGTGGAGAGGGAGAAGGTGCAGGGGCGGGGGTGGTGGTGATGGTGGCTGGGGTGCCAAATCTCAAAGGGAGACTGTGTCCTCCGGCCCATCATGCTGTGCCACGTAGGCATATTGTGGGTTGGCATGGAGGAGAAGAACCCTTTCGATGAGGGGATCAGATTTGTGACTCCTCGCATGCTTCCGGAGGAGGATGGACCCTGGGACTGGTCAGCCAGGACGGGAGCGAGACCCCTGAGGTCGACTTCCTGGGGAAGACAAACATTCGTTCATGAGGCGGTGCAGGGGAGGGACCGGATTGAGTGGAGCGCATCGGGAAGGACCTCCTGCCAGTGGGAGACTGGGAGATTCCTGGACCGGAGGGTCAGGAGGTCGGCCTTCCAGACCGTCGCGTTCTCCCTCTCCACCTGTCCGTTTCCCCAGGGGCTGTAGTTGGTCGTCCTACTTGAGGCAATGCCCTTGCTAAGCAGGAAAGAGGAACCCTGATCGCTATGGATGTGGGGAAACCGAATATGGTGAAGAGACTGTGCAGGGCCTTGATGACAGTGGCAGAGGTCAGGGCATGGGATGGCGAAAGGGAAACGTGAGTGTCGAATTCCAGGCCTGGAGGGTGCGGGAGAAGAAAGCCACGGGCCTGCCCGCCTGGTTGAGTGTAGCGGCCAGAGCAAAGTCAGATCCATCGCTCTCCACCTGGAATGGGATGGACTAGTCTAATGTGTGCATTGCGGCTTTGGCATTGATGCGGTTGAAGGCCAGGCGGGCCTCAGCCGTCAGGGGGAAAATGACTTAATGAGTGGGCAGGCCTTGTCCGCATAATTGGGCAGAATAGGAGAAGAACCCCAGGCATCTCTTCAGGGCGTTGGGGCAGTGGGGGAGGGGGAGTTCCAGGAGGGGGCGCATGCGGTCGGGGTCGGGCCCCAGGACCCCGTTTTCCACCACGTAGCCAAGGATGGCTGGGCGGGTTGTGCGGAAAATGCATTTCTCCTTATTATACGTGCGGTTAAGGACCTTAGCGATGTGAAGGAAACACTGGAGGTTAGCATTATGGTCCGGCTGGTCATGGCCGCAGATGGTGACATTATCCAGATACGGGAACGTGGCCCGCAGCCTGTTCTGGTCAACCATTCGGTCCATCTCTCGCCGGAAGACCGAGACCCCATTGGTGACTCTGAAGGGGACCCTTAGGAAGTGGTAGAGGCGGCCATCTGCCTCGAAGGCAGTGTATTGGCGGTCCTCCGGGCGGATGGGGAGCTGGTGGTACACGTACTCTACACCCTGTACCAAAAGGGTTGCGACACAGTACCCCCGGATCTCCGCGGAATGTGATCCGGAAGCCAGGGAGATTTTCTGGGTCGCGGGTAAAATTGGGAGGGAGGGAGCAGCGCTGTACCGTATCTAGGTGGATGAAGCTGTCAGAGCTCCCGGAGTCGAAGAGGCAGGTCGTCTCGTGCCCGTTGATCCAGATGGTCATCATGGATTTAGTGAGATGTTGAGGTCGAAACGGGTCGAGGGTGACGGAGGCGAGTTTTGGAAGGTGGGTGGGTGGGTCGAGAGTAGCGGTAGCCAGCGTACGACTGGGTGAGACGGAGTTCCGGGAGGCGGCGGGGTGATTCCAAGATGGCGGCCCCCACGGGTGTCACGTGGCGGATGACATGGGAGATGGGGGTTCTCGTTTAGCTTATTAAAGCCACAGTTTTGTTCCACAACTCGTCTTTGGTCTAATTGATGGCAAATTTAATAAGCTAAACGAGAAGCTGCTGGCAACTGATCCCGAACAAGGGCAGGGCCAAAGGTTGGCCACCATTATACAGAGCCTGAGGGGAGGAGCCACAGGCAGAGCCAGCAGAGCCAACAAACAATATATACAATACAGGAACAGAGGTTTACCACATAGTGGAGGCAGATCCTGCTGTAGTTTGATGGTGGAGAGTAGATTCTGCTGCAGTTTGATGATGGAGAGTAGATTCTGCTGCAGATTGATGGTGGAGAGTAGATTCTGCTGCAGTTTGATGGTGGAGAGTAGATTCTGCTGCAGTTTGATGATGGAGAGTAGATTCTGCTGCAGTTTGATGATGGAGAGTAGATTCTGCTGCAGGTTGATGGTGGAGAGTAGATTCTGCTGCAGTTTGATGGTGGGGAGTAGATTCTGCTGCAGGTTGATGGTGGAGAGTAGATTCTGCTGCAGTTTGATGATGGAGAGTAGATTCTGCTGCAGTTTGATGGTGGAGAGTAGATTCTGCTGCAGTTTGATGATGGAGAGTAGATTCTGCTGCAGTTTGATGGTGGACAGTAGATTCTGCTGCAGTTTGATGGTGGAGAGTAGATTCTGCTGCAGTTTGATGGTGGAGAGTAGATTCTGCTGCAGTTTGATGATGGAGAGTAGGTTCTGCTGCAGTTTGATGGTGGAGAGTAGATTCTGCTGCAGTTTGATGGTGGGGAGTAGATTCTGCTGCAGTTTGATGGTGGAGAGTAGATTCTGCTGCAGTTTGATGGTGGAGAGTGGATTCTGCTGCAGATTGATGGTGGAGAGTAGATTCTGCTGCAGTTTGATGGTGGAGAGTAGATTCTGCTGCAGTTTGATGGTGGAGAGTAGATTCTGTTGCAGTTTGATGGTGGAGAGTAGATTCTGCTGCTGTTTGATGGTGGAGAGTAGATTCTGCTGCAGTTTGATGATGGAGAGTAGGTTCTGCTGCAGTTTGATGGTGGAGAGTAGATTCTGCTGCAGGTTGATGGTGGAGAGTAGATTCTGCTGCAGTTTGATGATGGAGAGTAGATTCTGCTGCAGATTGATGGTGGAGAGTAGATTCTGCTGCAGTTTGATGATGGAGAGTAGATTCTGCTGCAGTTTGATGGTGGAGAGTAGATTCTGCTGCAGTTTGATGGTGCAGAGTAGATTCTGCTGCAGTTTGATGATGGAGAGTAGATTCTGCTGCAGTTTGATGGTGGAGAATAGATTCTGCTGCAGTTTGATGATGGAGAGTAGATTCTGCTGCAGTTTGATGATGGAGAGTAGATTCTGCTGCAGTTTGATGGTGGAGAGTAGATTCTGCTGCAGGTTGATGGTGGAGAGTAGATTCTGCTGCAGTTTGATGGTGGAGAGTAGATTCTGCTGCAGTTTGATGATGGAGGTTGATTCTGCTGCAGTTTGATGGTGGAGAGTAGATTCTGCTGCAGTTTGATGGTGGAGAGTAGATTCTGCTGCAGTTTGATGATGGAGAGTAGATTCTGCTGCAGTTTGATGATGGAGAGTAGATTCTGCTGCAGTTTGATGATGGAGAGTAGATTCTGCTGCAGTTTGATGGTGGAGAGTAGATTCTGCTGCAGTTTGATGGTGGAGAGTAGATTCTGCTGCAGTTTGATGGTGGAGAGTAGATTCTGCTGCAGTTTGATGATGGAGAGTAGATTCTGCTGCAGTTTGATGGTGGAGAGTAGATTCTGCTGTAGTTTGATGGTGGAGAGTAGATTCTGCTGCAGGTTGATGGTGGAGAGTAGATTCTGCTGCAGTTTGATGTTGGAGAGTAGAATCTGCTGTAGTTTGATGGTGGAGAGATGCTGCTGCAGTTTGATGGTGGAGATTAGATTCTGCTGCAGTTTGATGATGGAGAGTAGATTCTGCTGCAGTTTGATGGTGGAGAGTAGATTCTGCTGCAGTTTGATGGTGGAGAGTAGATTCTGCTGCAGTTTGATGGTGGAGAGTAGATTCTGCTGCAGTTTGATGATGGAGAGTAGATTCTGCTGCAGTTTGATGGTGGAGAGTAGATTCTGCTGCAGTTTGATGATGGAGAGTAGATTCTGCTGCAGTTTGATGGTGGAGAGTAGATTCTGCTGCAGTTTGATGGTGGACAGTTGATTCTGCTGCAGTTTGATGATGGAGAGTAGATCCTGCTGCAGTTTGATGGTGGAGAGTAGATTCTGCTGCAGTTTGATGGTGGACAGTTGATTCTGCTGCAGGTTGATGGTGGAGAGTAGATTCTGCTGCAGTTTGATGTTGGAGAGTAGATTCTGCTGCAGTTTGATGGTGGAGATTAGATTCTGCTGCAGATTGATGGTGGGGAGTAGATTCTGCTGCAGTTTGATGGGGGAGAGTAGATTCTGCTGCAGTTTGATGGTGGAGAGTAGATTCTGCTGCAGTTTGATGACGGAGAGTAGATTCTGCTGCAATTTGATGATGGAGAGTAGATTCTGCTGCAGTTTGATGATGGAGAGTAGATTCTGCTGCAGTTTGATGGTGGAGAGTAGATTCTGCTGCAGTTTGATGGTGGAGAGTAGATTCTGCTGCAGTTTGATGGTGGAGAGTAGATTCTGCTGCAGTTTGATGGGGGAGAGTAGATTCTGCTGCAGTTTGATGATGGAGAGTAGATTCTGCTGCAGTTTGATGGTGGAGAGTAGATTCTGCTGCAGTTTGATGGGGGAGAGTAGATTCTGCTGCAGTTTGATGGTGGAGAGTAGATTCTGCTGCAGTTTGATGACGGAGAGTAGATTCTGCTGCAATTTGATGATGGAGAGTAGATTCTGCTGCAGTTTGATGATGGAGAGTAGATTCTGCTGTAGTTTGATGGTGGAGAGTAGATTCTGCTGCAGTTTGATGGTGGAGAGTAGATTCTGCTGCAGTTTGATGGTGGAGAGTAGATTCTGCTGCAGTTTGATGATGGAGAGTAGATTCTGCTACAGTTTGATGGTGGAGAGTAGATTCTGCTGCAGTTTGATGGTGGAGAGTAGATTCTGCTGCAGTTTCATGGTGGGGAGTAGTTTCTGCTGCAGGTTGATGGTGGAGAGTAGATTCTGCTGCAGTTTGATGATGGAGAGTAGATTGTGCTGCAGTTTGATGATGGAGAGTAGATTCTGCTGCAGGTTGATGGTGGAGAGTAGATTCTGCTGCAGTTTGATGTTGGAGAGTAGATTCTGCTGCAGTTTGATGGTGGAGAGTAGATTCTGCTGCAGTTTGATGGGGGAGAGTAGATTCTGCTGCAGTTTGATGGTGGAGAGTAGATTCTGCTGCAGTTTGATGACGGAGAGTAGATTCTGCTGCAGTTTGATGATGGAGAGTAGATTCTGCTGCAGTTTGATGATGGAGAGTAGATTCTGCTGCAGTTTGATGATGGAGAGTAGATTCTGCTACAGTTTGATGGTGGAGAGTAGATTCTGCTGCAGGTTGATGGTGGAGAGTAGATTCTGCTGCAATTTGATGATGGAGAGTAGATTCTGCTGCAGTTTGATGGTGGAGAGTAGATTCTGCTGCAGTTTGATGATGGAGAGTAGATTCTGCTGCAGTTCGATGATGGAGAGTAGATTCTGCTACAGTTTGATGGTGGAGAGTAGATTCTGCTGCAGTTTGATGGTGGAGAGTAGATTCTGCTGCAGTTTCATGGTGGGGAGTAGATTCTGCTGCAGTTTGATGGTGGAGAGTAGATTCTGCTGCAGTTTGATGGTGGAGAGTAGATTCTGCTGCAGTTTGATGGTGGAGAGTAGATTCTGCTGCAGTTTGATGATGGAGAGTAGGTTCTGCTGCAGTTTGATGGTGGAGAGTAGATTCTGCTGCAGTTTGATGATGGAGAGTAGATTCTGCTGCAGTTTGATGGTGGAGAGTAGATTCTGCTGCAGTTTGATGGTGGAGAGAAGATTCTGCTGCAGTTTGATGGTGGAGAGTAGATTCTGCTGCAGTTTGATGATGGAGAGTAGTTTCTGCTGCAGTTTGATGGTGGAGAGTAGATTCTGCTGCAGTTTGATGGTGGAGAGTAGATTCTGCTGCAGTTTGATGGTGGAGAGTAGATTCTGCTGCAGTTTGATGGTGGAGAGTAGATTCTGCTGCAGTTTGATGGTGGAGAGTAGATTCTGCTGCAGTTTGATGGTGGAGAGTAGATTCTGCTGCAGTTTGATGGTGGAGAGTAGATTCTGCTGCAGTTTGATGGTGGAGAGTAGATTCTGCTGCAGTTTGATGATGGAGAGTAGATTCTGCTGCAGTTTGATGGTGGAGAGTAGATTCTGCTGCAGTTTGATGGTGGAGAGTAGATTCTGCTGCAGTTTGATGATGGAGAGTAGATTCTGCTGCAGTTTGATGATGGAGAGTAGATTCTGCTGCAGTTTGATGGTGGAGAGTAGATTCTGCTGCAGTTTGATGATGGAGAGTAGATTCTGCTGCAGTTTGATGATGGAGAGTAGATTCTGCTGCAGTTTGATGGTGGAGAGTAGATTCTGCTGTAGTTTGATGGTGGAGAGTAGATTCTGCTGCAGTTTGATGATGGAGAGTAGATTCTGCTGCAGCTTGATGGTGGAGAGTAGATTCTGCTGCAGTTTGATGATGGAGCGTAGATTCTGCTGCAGTTTGATGGTGGAGAGTAGATTCTGCTGCAGTTTGATGATGGAGAGTAGATTCTGCTGCAGTTTGATGATGGAGAGTAGATTCTGCTGCAGATTGATGATGGAGAGTAGATTCTGCTGCAGGTTGATGATGGAGAGTAGATTCTGCTGCAGTTTGATGGTGAAGAGTAGATTCTGCTGCAGTTTGATGGTGGAGAGTAGATTCTGCTGCAGTTTGATGGTGGAGAGTAGATTCTGCTGCAGTTTGATGATGGAGAGTAGATTCTGCTGCAGGTTGATGGTGGAGAGTAGATTCTGCTGCAGTTTGATGGTGGAGAGTAGATTCTGCTGCAGTTTGATGATGGAGAGTAGATTCTGCTGCAGTTTGATGGTGGAGAGTAGATTCTGCTGTAGTTTGATGGTGGAGAGTAGATTCTGCTGCAGTTTGATGGTGGAGAGTAGATTCTGCTGCAGTTTGATGGTGGAGAGTAGATTCTGCTGCAGTTTGATGATGGAGAGTAGATTCTGCTGCAGTTTGATGGTGGAGAGTAGATTTTGCTGCAGTTTGATGATGGAGAGTAGATTCTGCTGCAGTTTGATGGTGGAGAGTAGATTCTGCTGCAGTTTGATGATGGAGAGTAGATTCTGCTGCAGTTTGATGGTGGAGAGTAGATTCTGCTGCAGTTTGATGATGGAGAGTAGATTCTGCTGCAGTTTGATGATGGAGAGTAGATTCTGCTGCAGTTTGATGATGGATAGTAGATTCTGCTGCAGCTTGATGGTGGAGAGTAGATTCTGCTGCAGTTTGATGATGGAGCGTAGATTCTGCTGCAGTTTGATGGTGGAGAGTAGATTCTGCTGCAGTTTGATGATGGAGAGTAGATTCTGCTGCAGTTTGATGATGGAGAGTAGATTCTGCTGCAGTTTGATGGTGGAGAGTAGATTCTGCTGCAGGTTGATGATGGAGAGTAGATTCTGCTGCAGGTTGATGATGGAGAGTAGATTCTGCTGCAGTTTGATGGTGGAGAGTAGATTCTGCTGCAGTTTGATGACTGTGCAGACACTGCACGTTCTCCCCGTGTCTGCGTGGGTTTCCTCCGGGTGCTCCGGTTTCCTCCCACAGGTCCCGAAAGACGTGCTGTTAGGTGAATTGTTCATTCTGAATTCTCCCTCTGTGTAACTGAACAGGTGCCGGAATGTGGTGACTAGGGGCTTTTCACAGTAACTTCATTGCAGTGTTAATGTAAGCTTACTTGTGACAATCAGGGGCTGTTTAGCTCACTGGGCTAAATCGCTGGCTTTGAAAGCAGACCAAGGCAAGCCAGCAGCACGGTTCGATTCCCATAACAACCTCGCCGGAATGTGGCGACTAGGGGCTTTTCAAAATAATTTCATTTGAAGCTTACTCGTGACAGTAACCAATTTTCATTTAATTTCGTAAAGGTTATTGGTAAAAAAAAGAGTATTATAAAATTTGCTCTCTACTTTTTAAGAATCATGGATGCTCTTTTGACAAATCTGCCTGGTAGCCGCCCTACCCGCCAAATTGTTTAACTGTGAGGTCCTTAATCGACGGCCCAGCAACAAGTTGGCTGGGGCTATTGCCGGTGTAGTATGTGGGGTGGTTCTGTCAGCCGGGGCAAAACGTGCCCCTGCTCCAATGGAGCAGGTGATTACTTTCTGATCCCAGCCTTGACCGTTTGGACATCACATCCAGCTTGCCCATTTAAGAGGGGTGGTATGGGACCAGGGCCGTGTGAATGTGTTTGATGCCATTGAAGGCCATGAACCTTTGGAACTTGGCAGCAGTGAACGCTGTGGCATTGCCTGAACTTGCACCTCCAATGCAACATGGGTTGTAAAACATTGACGCAACTTCTCAAGTGTGACGTAGGAATTTGCGGACCTCTCCCATCAAGGGAGTGCCCTTTTGAAAGAGCACACACCGGCAACAGGAACATTGTGCCCATAAATGGGCCATAGAATCACTACAGTGCAGAAGGAAGCCATTCGGCCCATCGAGTCTGTACCAGCCCTCTGAAAGAGCACCCTATCTCGGCCCATTCCCCCTGCCCCAACCCTGAAACCCCAACTAACCTGCAGATCATTGGACTGTGGGAGGAAACCGGAGCACCCGGAGGAAGTCCCCGCAGACACGGGGAGAACGTGCAGACTCCGCATGGACACCCGAGGTCAGAATCAAACCCGGGTCCCTGACGCTGTGAGGCAGCAGTGCGAACCACCATGCCACTTGCAACAACGCCCACTGCTGAATTCGAGCTGAAGCTATTGGGAGAACTGCCTTCTCTTCTTTGAAAAGTCCCAAAGCTGCTTATGATATGTAATAATGGTGGAGTGGCGTCATATACACATTGCTGAAATTGCTTAATGCCATAAATGATGGCCAGTCCTTCCTTTTCTACCTGCGAACATCTCCGTTCCACACCAGAGAGTTCTCAATACATATCCAATGGTCTCTCTGACCTGTTTTCCATTAGATGGGGTCATACGGTGACACATCACACTGTAATGAATGTCAAAGTGGATGTTTATTATATTTCATATTTGTACCAGTGATCCTGTTAAAAACCCTGATTTAAAATACACACAGGCAGCACGTCTACTGAATCTGTTACTAAGGAGCCATATGTGGGGTATTGATTGATTTTAACCATTTACCATGTCTTCCCCAAACCTTGGTGCCGCTCCCTGATCTACATGATTCCTGGTTTATAATCCTTTCATCTTTCCAAGTTCTTCTTCATGCCTCATTCAGGGTCCCTCCTTTAATGTTAAAGCTGTTTACTATCAGCACCACTGCGATGGGGAGACGACCTCCTCTCCCACATTAGACCATAAGACATAGAAGCAGAATGAGGCCACTCGGCCCATCGAGTCTGCTTCGCCATTCAATCATGGCTGATATTTTCTCATCCCCATTCTCCTTCCTTCTCCCCATAACCCCTGATCCCCTTATTAATCAAGAACCTAGAACCTATCTATCTCTGTCTTAAAGACACTCAGTGAATTGACCTCCACAGCCTTCTGCGGTAAAGAGTTCCACAGATTCACCACCCTCTGGCTGAAGAAATTCCTCCGCATCTCTGTTTTAAAGGATCGTCCCTTCGGTCTGAGATGGTGTGTTCTGGTTCTAGTTTTTCCTACAAGTGGAAACATCCTCTCCATGTCCACTCTATCCAGGCCTCGCAGTATCCTGTAAGTTTCAATAAGATCCCCCCCCTCATCCTTCTCAACGAGTACAGACCCAGAGTCCTCAACCGTTCCTCATACGACAAGTTCTTCATTCCAGGGATCATTCTTGTGAACCTCCTCTGGACCCTTTCCAAGGCCAGCACATCCTTCCTTAATATGGGGCCCAAAACTGCTCACACTACTCCAAATGGGGTCTGCCCAGAGCCTTATACAGCCTCAGAAGTACATCCCTGGTCTTGTATTCTAGCTCTCTCAACATGAATGCTAACATTGCATTTGCCTTCCAAACTGCTGACTGAACCTGCACGTTAACCTTAAGAGAATCGTGAACAAGGACTCCCAAGTCCCTTTGTGCTTCTGATTTCCGAAGCATTTCCCCATTTAGAAAATAGTCTCTGCCTCCATTTCTCCTTCCACTTTTCCACATTGTATTTCAACTCCCACTTCTTTGCCCACTCTCCTAGCCTGTCCAAGCCGTACCAATTGACTCAAGAACAGTTTCTTCCCTGCTGCCATCAGACTTTTGAATGGACCTACCTCGTATTAAGTTGATCTTTCTCTACACCTTGCTATAACTGTAACATTATATTCTGCAGTCTCTCCTTCCTTCCCTATGTACGGAATGCATTGTTTGTACAGCATGCAAGAAACAATGGGCGGAATTCTCCTCTCCCGCGGAAAATCGGGAAGGCTGTCGTGAACTCGGCCGAGTTTCAAGACGGCCTCGGAGGCCGCTCCTCTCACCTTATTCACCCCCAGCCGGGGGGCTAGGAGCGGCGCTCCGTAACTCTCAGCCGGCAGGCCTGCGTCAAGGCGGCGCGCCGAGAATGACGCGACGGCAGCGCCTATGTGACGTTAGCCTCGCATGTGCAGGTTGGCCAGCGCCAAACCGCGCATGCGCGGCTGACGTCACGACGGCTCCAACCCGCGCATGCGCGGTGGCCGTCTTCCCCTCCGCTGCCCTGCAAGACGTAGCGGCTTGATCTTGCGGGGCGGCGGAGGGGAAAGAGTGTGTCGCTTTGAGACGCCGGCCCGACGATCGGTAGGCACCGATTGCGGGCCTGTCCCCAGTCCCCTCCCGAGCACGGTCATGGTGCTCACTCCCCTCTCCACCCCCCACAAGCTTCAAACTAGCATTTGGCGCGATGTTCATGATGGTAGCGACCAGGTATCGTTGCCGCCGTCGTGAACTGGTCGGGAACGGCAGGCCGCTCGGCCCATCCGGGCTGGAGAATCATCGGTCGCTGTAACAAACGGCGAGCGGCGATTCATCCGAGCGGGGGGGGGGGGGAGAATCGCGGGGGGTGCCAGGGCGGCGTGTCATGAGTCGCCCGCCCTCCCGTGATTCTCCCACCCGGCGTGGGGAGCGGAGAATCGCGGCCAATACTTTTCACTGTATACTAATACATGTGACAATCATAAATAAAATCAAATAAAAAAAAGTCCTCCTGCAGCCCCCCTGTATCCTCAGTACTACCTGCCCCTCTACAGATCTTTGTTACATCTGCAAACTTCGCAACTAAGCCTACAGTTCCTTCTTCCAGATCATTAATGTGAAAAGTTGTGGTCCCAGCACCGACCCCTGAGGGTCTGCCTGGCTGCCATCCTGAAAAAGACCCCTTTATCCCCACTCTCTGCCTTCTGCCAGTCAGCCAATCCTCTATCCATGCCAGGATCGTACCCTGAACACCATGGGTTCTTATTTAACAGTCCCCTATGCGACACCTTGTCAAAGACCTTCTGGAAATCTAAATAAATCACGTCCACTGGTTAGTTTAAAGACATGAGATTATGATCTCCCACTAGCCAATCCCTCATGTTATTTACCGATGCTCTGTTTGTACTGGGCTGGCCTGTTTGCTTCTGTATTTGTGCGTCCTGTCCCGCACCCGTAGCACTTGGCTCCTTTGATTTCCGTGTGTCTGGGGAGCAGTTCCCCACGTAGAAAGCACTCTGTTACTCCCAGACTGCTACAATCTTTCTGTTTACTCCTCGATGGATACTTTATAGTTATATTTATATTTGGACAGTTCCCTGTGGTATAGAGAATTAAAGGCATGGGGAGGAATTTACTGACCACGCACCCAGTACTTTTCAGCGGTGGAGGTGGCCCAAAGCGAGTTCTGCCAACCCCGCCATTGTCAGCGGTATTTCCCGGTGACAGAACCCATCCTGCTGTGGCTGCAGGTGTCAGACCCTGAACAAGATTCAGATTGACCTTCCGTCCCCATAACCAACCAGAGCACATGGGCCTGTCTCTGGGAAGATCCCGCATGAGGTTCAGTTCCCCGTTCCAAATTACTGCCCTTGTCCATGGGTCAAAGGGGACAGTTCATAGCACAACCACTTTATAAAGGCCAGCATTTGTAACAGCTGTTTTTCCACAGACCATTCTGAAACTCCTGGTGTCCGGAGAGGGTGAAACGCGAACTGGAGTCATGATCCCAATACCACAATATCCGCTGTATTCAGCTGCTATCGCGGACCTCGATGCAGTCCAGGTCAACTACTACCTCGATGAAGATGACCACTGGGCCCTGAATATCGAGGAGCTACGGCGAGCACTGACTGAAGCAAGGACTCACTGTAACCCCAAAGTACTATGTGCCATTAATCCTGGAAACCCTACAGGTAACTGCCCACAAGCAAAATCAGCAACTGCGTTGGGTTGGGGGGGGGGGGGGGGGGGGGGGCAGGAAAGATCTGGAACGTCTCTCTTTCTCTCTCCCTACCTGCTGGTAGCTGGGTGGAGTTACTCCCCTCCTGCTGGTATCTGGGTGGGGTTACTCCCCTCCTGCTGGTATCTGGGTCGGGGATTACCCCTCCTGCTGGTATCTGGGTCGGGTTACTGCCCTCCTGCTGGTATCTGGGTGGGGTTACTCCCCTCCTGCTGGTATCTGGGTCGGGTTACTGCCCTCCTGCTGGTATCTGGGTGGGGTTACTGCCCTCCTGCTGGTATCTGGGTGGGGTTACTGCCCTCCTGCTGGTATCTGGGTCGGGTTACTGCCCACCTGCTGGTATCTGGGTCGGGTTACTGCCCTCCTGCTGGTATCTGGGTGGGGTTACTGCCCTCCTGCTGGTATCTGGGTGGGGTTACTGCCCTCCTGCTGGTATCTGGGTGGGGTTACTGCCCTCCTGCTGGTATCTGGGTCGGGTTACCCCCCTCCTGCTGGTATCTGGGTTGGGTTACTGCCCTCCTGCTGGTATCCAGGTCGGGTTACTCCCCTCCTGCTGGTATCTGGGTCGGGTTATTCCCCTCCGGCTGGTATCTGGGTCGGGGATTACCCCTCCTGCTGGTATCTGGGTCGGGTTACTCCCCTCCTGCTGGTATTTGGGTCGGGTTACTGCCCTCCTGCTGGTATCTGGGTGGGGTTACTGCCCTCCTGCTGGTATCTGGGTGGGGTTACTGCCCTCCTGCTGGTATCTGGGTCGGGTTACTACCCTCCTTCTGGTATCTGGGTCGGGTTACTCCCCTCCTGCTGGTATCTGGGTCGGGGATTACCCCTCCTGCTGGTAATTGGGTCGGGTTACTCCCCTCCTGCTGGTATCTGGGTCGGGGATCACCCCTCCTGCTGGTAACTGGGTCGGGTTACTCCCCGCCTGCTGGTATCTGGGTTGGGTTACTCCCCTCCTGCTGGTATCTGGGTCGGGTTACTGCCCTCCTGCTGGTATCTGCGCGGGGATTACCCCTCCTGCTGGTAACTGGGTCGGGTTCCTCCCCTCCTGCTGGTATCTGCGTCGGGGATTACCCCTCCTGCTGGTATCTGGGTGGTGTTACTCTCCCTCTGCTGGTATCTGGGTCGGGTTACTCCCCTCCTGCTGGTATCTGGGTCGGGGATCACCCCTCCTGCTGGAATCTGGGTGGTGTTACTCTCCCTCTGCTAGTATCTGGGTCGTGTTACTCCCCTCCTGCTGGTATCTGGGTGGGGTTACTCTCCTCCTGCTGGTATCTGGGTGGGGTTACTCCCCTCCTGCTGGTATCTGGGTCGGGTTACTCACTTCCTGCTGGTATCTGGGTGGGGTTACTCCCCTCCTGCTGGTATCTGGGTCGGGTTACTGCCCTCCTCCTGGTATCTGGGTCGGGTTACTCCCCTCCTGCTGGTATCTGGGTCGGGGATTACCCCTCCTGCTGGTATCTGGGTCGGGTTACTCCCCTCCTGCTGGTGTCTGTGTCGGGTTACTGCCCTCCTGCTGGTGTCTGGGTGGTGTTACTCCCGTCCTGCTGGTATCTGGGTCGGGTTACTCCCCGCCTGCTGGTATCTGGGTGGGGTTACTCCCCTCCTGCTGGTATCTGGGTGGGGTTACTCCCCTCCTGCTGGTATCTGGGTCGGGTTACTCCCCTCCTGCTGGTGCCTGGATGGTGTTACTCCCCTCCTGCTGTTATCTGGGTCGGGTTACTCCCCTCCTGCTGGTGTCTGGATGGTGTTACTCCCCTCCTGCTGGTATCTGGGTTGGGTTACTCCCCTCCTGCTGGTGTCTGGATGGTGTTACTCCCCTCCTGCTGGTATCTGGGTCGGGTTACTCCCCTCCTGCTGGTATCTGGGTCGGGGATCACCCCTCCTGCTGGTATCTGGGTCGGGTTACTCCCCTCCTGCTGGTGTCTGGATGGTGTTACTCCCCGCCTGCTGGTATCTGGGTGGGGTTACTCCCCTCCTGCTGGTCTCTGGGTGGTGTTACTCCCCTCCTGCTGGTATCTGGGTCGGGTTACTGTCCTCCTGCTGGTATCTGGGTGGGGTTACTCACCTCCTGCTGGTATCTGGGTGGGGTTACTCCCATCCTGCTGGTATCTGGGTTGGGGATGACCCCTCCTGCTGGTATCTGGGTCGGATTACTCCCCTCCTGCTGGTATCTGGATCGGGTTACTCCCCTCCTGCTGGTATCTGGGTCAGGTTACTCCCCTCCTGCTGGTATCTGGGTCGGGTTACTCCCCTCCTGTTGGTGTCTGGGTGGTGTTACTCCCCTCCTGCTGGTATCTGGGTCAGGTTACTCCCCTCCTGCTGGTATCTGGGTCGGGGTTTACCCCTCCTGCTGGTATCTGGGTCAGGTTACTCCCCACCTGCTGGTATCTGGGTCGGGTTACTCCCCTCCTGCTGGTATCTGGGTCGGGTTACTGCCCTCCTGCTGGTATCTGGGTTGGGTTACTCCCCTCCTGCTGGTATCTGGGTCGGGTTACTGCCCTCCTGCTGGTATCTGGGTGGTGTTACTCCCCTCCTGCTGGTATCTGGGTCAGGTTACTCCCCTCCTGCTGGTATCTGGGTCAGGTTACTCCCCTCCTGCTGGTATCTGGGTCAGGTTACTCCCCTCCTGCTGGTATCTGGGTCGGGTTACTCACCTCCTGCTGGTATCTGGGTCGGGTTGCTGCCGTCCTGCTGGTATCTGGGTCGGGTTACTGCCATCTTGCTGGTATCTGGGTGGTATACTCCCCTCCTGCTGGTATCTGGGTCGGGTTACTGCCCTCCTGCTGGTATCTGGGTGGTGTTACTCCCCTCCTGCTGTTATCTGGGTCAGGTTACTCCCCTCCTGCTGGTATCTGGGTCAGGTTACTCCCCTCCTGCTGGTATCTGGGTCAGGTTACTCCCCTCCTGCTGGTATCTGGGTCGGGTTACTCACCTCCTGCTGGTATCTGGGTCGGGTTGCTGCCGTCCTGCTGGTATCTGGGTCGGGTTACTGCCATCTTGCTGGTATCTGGGTGGTATACTCCCCTCCTGCTGGTATCTGGGTGGTGTTACTCCCGTCCTGCTGGTATCCAGGTCGGGTTACTGCCCTCCTCCTGGTATCTGGGTGGGGTTACTCCCCTCCGGCTGGTATCTGGGTCGGGGATTACCCCTCCTGCTGGTATCTGGGTCGGGTTACTCCCCTCCTGCTGGTATTTGGGTTGGGTTACTGCCCTCCTACTGGTATCTGGGTGGGGTTACTGCCCTCCTGCTGGTATCTGGGTGGGGTTACTGCCCTCCTGCTGGTATCTGGGTCGGGTTACTACCCTCCTTCTGGTATCTGGGTCGGGTTACTCCCCTCCTGCTGGTATCTGGGTCGGGGATTACCCCTCCTGCTGGTAATTGGGTCGGGTTACTCCCCTCCTGCTGGTATCTGGGTCGGGGATCACCCCTCCTGCTGGTAACTGGGTCGGGTTACTCCCCGCCTGCTGGTATCTGGGTTGGGTTACTCCCCTCCTGCTGGTATCTGGGTCGGGTTACTGCCCTCCTGCTGGTATCTGCGCGGGGAATACCCCTCCTGCTGGTAACTGGGTCGGGTTCCTCCCCTCCTGCTGGTATCTGCGTCGGGGATTACCCCTCCTGCTGGTATCTGGGTGGTGTTACTCTCCCTCTGCTGGTATCTGGGTCGGGTTACTCCCCTCCTGCTGGTATCTGGGTCGGGGATCACCCCTCCTGCTGGAATCTGGGTGGTGTTACTCTCCCTCTGCTAGTATCTGGGTCGTGTTACTCCCCTCCTGCTGGTATCTGGGTGGGGTTACTCTCCTCCTGCTGGTATCTGGGTGGGGTTACTCCCCTCCTGCTGGTATCTGGGTCGGGTTACTCACTTCCTGCTGGTATCTGGGTGGGGTTACTCCCCTCCTGCTGGTATCTGGGTCGGGTTACTGCCCTCCTCCTGGTATCTGGGTCGGGTTACTCCCCTCCTGCTGGTATCTGGGTCAGGGATTACCCCTCCTGCTGGTATCTGGGTCGGGTTACTCCCCTCCTGCTGGTGTCTGTGTCGGGTTACTGCCCTCCTGCTGGTGTCTGGGTGGTGTTACTCCCGTCCTGCTGGTATCTGGGTCGGGTTACTCCCCTCCTGCTGGTATCTGGGTGGGGTTACTCCCCTCCTGCTGGTATCTGGGTGGGGTTACTCCCCTCCTGCTGGTATCTGGGTCGGGTTACTCCCCTCCTGCTGGTGCCTGGATGGTGTTACTCCCCTCCTGCTGTTATCTGGGTCGGGTTACTCCCCTCCTGCTGGTGTCTGGATGGTGTTACTCCCCTCCTGCTGGTATCTGGGTTGGGTTACTCCCCTCCTGCTGGTGTCTGGATGGTGTTACTCCCCTCCTGCTGGTATCTGGGTCGGGTTACTCCCCTCCTGCTGGTATCTGGATCGGGGATCACCCCTCCTGCTGGTATCTGGGTCGGGTTACTCCCCTCCTGCTGGGGTCTGGATGGTGTTACTCCCCGCCTGCTGGTATCTGGGTGGGGTTACTCCCCTCCTGCTGGTCTCTGGGTGGTGTTACTCCCCTCCTGCTTGTATCTGGGCCGGGTTACTGTCCTCCTGCTGGTATCTGGGTGGGGTTACTCACCTCCTGCTGGTATCTGGGTGGGGTTACTCCCATCCTGCTGGTATCTGGGTTGGGGATGACCCCTCCTGCTGGTATCTGGGTCGGATTACTCCCCTCCTGCTGGTATCTGGATCGGGTTACTCCCCTCCTGCTGGTATCTGGGTCAGGTTACTCCCCTCCTGCTGGTATCTGGGTCGGGTTACTCCCCTCCTGCTGGTGTCTGGGTGGTGTTACTCCCCTCCTGCTGGTATCTGGGTCGGGTTACTCCCCTCCTGCTGGTATCTGGGTCGGGGATTACCCCTCCTGCTGGTATCTGGGTCAGGTTACTCCCCACCTGCTGGTATCTGGGTCGGGTTACTCCCCTCCTGCTGGTATCTGGGTCGGGTTACTGCCCTCCTGCTGGTATCTGGGTTGGGTTACTCCCCTCCTGCTGGTATCTGGGTCGGGTTACTGCCCTCCTGCTGGTATCTGGGTGGTGTTACTTCCCTCCTGCTGGTATCTGGGTCAGGTTACTCCCCTCCTGCTGGTATCTGGGTCAGGTTACTCCCCTCCTGCTGGTATCTGGGTCAGGTTACTCCCCTCCTGCTGGTATCTGGGTCGGGTTACTCACCTCCTGCTGGTATCTGGGTCGGGTTGCTGCCGTCCTGCTGGTATCTGGGTCGGGTTACTGCCATCTTGCTGGTATCTGGGTGGTATACTCCCCTCCTGCTGGTATCTGGGTGGTGTTACTCCCGTCCTGCTGGTATCTGGGTCGGGTTACTCCCCTCCTGCTGGTATCTGGGTCGGGTTACTGCCCTCCTCCTGGTATCTGGGTGGGGTTACTCCCCTCCGGCTGGTATCTGGGTCGGGGATTACCCCTCCTGCTGGTATCTGGGTCGGGTTACTCCCCTCCTGCTGGTATTTGGGTCGGGTTACTGCCCTCCTGCTGGTATCTGGGTGGGGTTACTGCCCTCCTGCTGGTATCTGGGTGGGGTTACTGCCCTCCTGCTGGTATCTGGGTCGGGTTACTACCCTCCTTCTGGTATCTGGGTCGGGTTACTCCGCTCCTGCTGGTATCTGGGTCGGGGATTACCCCTCCTGCTGGTAATTGGGTCGGGTTACTCCCCTCCTGCTGGTATCTGGGTCGGGGATCACCCCTCCTGCTGGTAACTGGGTCGGGTTACTCCCCGCCTGCTGGTATCTGGGTTGGGTTACTCCCCTCCTGCTGGTATCTGGGTCGGGTTACTGCCCTCCTGCTGGTATCTGCGCGGGGATTACCCCTCCTGCTGGTAACTGGGTCGGGTTCCTCCCCTCCTGCTGGTATCTGCGTCAGGGATTACCCCTCCTGCTGGTATCTGGGTGGTGTTACTCTCCCTCTGCTGGTATCTGGGTCGGGTTACTCCCCTCCTGCTGGTATCTGGGTCGGGGATCACCCCTCCTGCTGGAATCTGGGTGGTGTTACTCTCCCTCTGCTAGTATCTGGGTCGTGTTACTCCCCTCCTGCTGGTATCTGGGTGGGGTTACTCTCCTCCTGCAGGTATCTGGGTGGGGTTACTCCCCTCCTGCTGGTATCTGGGTCGGGTTACTCACTTCCTGCTGGTATCTGGGTGGGGTTACTCCCCTCCTGCTGGTATCTGGGTCGGGTTACTGCCCTCCTCCTGGTATCTGGGTCGGGTTACTCCCCTCCTGCTGGTATCTGGGTCGGGGATTACCCCTCCTGCTGGTATCTGGGTCGGGTTACTCCCCTCCTGCTGGTGTCTGGGTCGGGTTACTGCCCTCCTGCTGGTGTCTGGGTGGTGTTACTCCCGTCCTGCTGGTATCTGGGTTGGATTACTCCCCGCCTGCTGGTATCTGGGTGGGGTTACTCCCCTCCTGCTGGTATCTGGGTGGGGTTACTCCCCTCCTGCTGGTATCTGGGTCGGGTTACTCCCCTCCTGCTGGTGCCTGGATGGTGTTACTCCCCTCCTGCTGTTATCTGGGTCGGGTTACTCCCCTCCTGCTGGTGTCGGGATGGTGTTACTCCCCTCCTGCTGGTATCTGGGTTGGGTTACTCCCCTCCTGCTGGTGTCTGGATGGTGTTACTCCCCTCCTGCTGGTATCTGGGTCGGGTTACTCCCCTCCTGCTGGTATCTGGGTCGGGGATCACCCCTCCTGCTGGTATCTGGGTCGGGTTACTCCCCTCCTGCTGGTGTCTGAATGGTGTTACTCCCCGCCTGCTGGTATCTGGGTGGGGTTACTCCCCTCCTGCTGGTCTCTGGGTGGTGTTACTCCCCTCCTGCTGGTATCTGGGTCGGGTTACTGTCCTCCTGCTGGTATCTGGGTGGGGTTACTCACCTCCTGCTGGTATCTGGGTGGGGTTACTCCCATCCTGCTGGTATCTGGGTTGGGGATGACCCCTCCTGCTGGTATCTGGGTTGGATTACTCCCCTCCTGCTGGTATCTGGATCGGGTTACTCCCCTCCTGCTGGTATCTGGGTCGGGTTACTGCCCTCCTGCTGGTATCTGGGTGGTGTTACTCCCCTCCTGCTGGTATCTGGGTCAGGTTACTCCCCTCCTGCTGGTATCTGGGTCAGGTTACTCCCCTCCTGCTGGTATCTGGGTCAGGTTACTCCCCTCCTGCTGGTATCTGGGTCGGGTTACTCACCTCCTGCTGGTATCTGGGTCGGGTTGCTGCCGTCCTGCTGGTATCTGGGTCGGGTTACTGCCATCTTGCTGGTATCTGGGTGGTATACTCCCCTCCTGCTGGTATCTGGGTCGGGTTACTGCCCTCCTGCTGGTATCTGGGTGGTGTTACTCCCCTCCTGCTGTTATCTGGGTCAGGTTACTCCCCTCCTGCTGGTATCTGGGTCAGGTTACTCCCCTCCTGCTGGTATCTGGGTCAGGTTACTCCCCTCCTGCTGGTATCTGGGTCGGGTTACTCACCTCCTGCTGGTATCTGGGTCGGGTTGCTGCCGTCCTGCTGGTATCTGGGTCGGGTTACTGCCATCTTGCTGGTATCTGGGTGGTATACTCCCCTCCTGCTGGTATCTGGGTGGTGTTACCCCCGTCCTGCTGGTATCCAGGTCGGGTTACTGCCCTCCTCCTGGTATCTGGGTGGGGTTACTCCCCTCCGGCTGGTATCTGGGTCGGGGATTACCCCTCCTGCTGGTATCTGGGTCGGGTTACTCCCCTCCTGCTGGTATTTGGGTCGGGTTACTGCCCTCCTACTGGTATCTGGGTGGGGTTACTGCCCTCCTGCTGGTATCTGGGTGGGGTTACTGCCCTCCTGCTGGTATCTGGGTCGGGTTACTACCCTCCTTCTGGTATCTGGGTCGGGTTACTCCCCTCCTGCTGGTATCTGGGTCGGGGATTACCCCTCCTGCTGGTAATTGGGTCGGGTTACTCCCCTCCTGCTGGTATCTGGGTCGGGGATCACCCCTCCTGCTGGTAACTGGGTCGGGTTACTCCCCGCCTGCTGGTATCTGGGTTGGGTTACTCCCCTCCTGCTGGTATCTGGGTCGGGTTACTGCCCTCCTGCTGGTATCTGCGCGGGGAATACCCCTCCTGCTGGTAACTGGGTCGGGTTCCTCCCCTCCTGCTGGTATCTGCGTCGGGGATTACCCCTCCTGCTGGTATCTGGGTGGTGTTACTCTCCCTCTGCTGGTATCTGGGTCGGGTTACTCCCCTCCTGCTGGTATCTGGGTCGGGTTCACCCCTCCTGCTGGAATCTGGGTGGTGTTACTCTCCCTCTGCTAGTATCTGGGTCGTGTTACTCCCCTCCTGCTGGTATCTGGGTGGGGTTACTCTCCTCCTGCTGGTATCTGGGTGGGGTTACTCCCCTCCTGCTGGTATCTGGGTCGGGTTACTCACTTCCTGCTGGTATCTGGGTGGGGTTACTCCCCTCCTGCTGGTATCTGGGTCGGGTTACTGCCCTCCTCCTGGTATCTGGGTCTGGTTACTCCCCTCCTGCTGGTATCTGGGTCAGGGATTACCCCTCCTGCTGGTATCTGGGTCGGGTTACTCCCCTCCTGCTGGTGTCTGTGTCGGGTTACTGCCCTCCTGCTGGTGTCTGGGTGGTGTTACTCCCGTCCTGCTGGTATCTGGGTCGGGTTACTCCCCGCCTGCTGGTATCTGGGTGGGGTTACTCCCCTCCTGCTGGTATCTGGGTGGGGTTACTCCCCTCCTGCTGGTATCTGGGTCGGGTTACTCCCCTCCTGCTGGTGCCTGGATGGTGTTACTCCCCTCCTGCTGTTATCTGGGTCGGGTTACTCCCCTCCTGCTGGTGTCTGGATGGTGTTACTCCCCTCCTGCTGGTATCTGGGTTGGGTTACTCCCCTCCTGCTGGTGTCTGGATGGTGTTACTCCCCTCCTGCTGGTATCTGGGTCGGGTTACTCCCCTCCTGCTGGTATCTGGATCGGGGATCACCCCTCCTGCTGGTATCTGGGTCGGGTTACTCCCCTCCTGCTGGGGTCTGGATGGTGTTACTCCCCGCCTGCTGGTATCTGGGTGGGGTTACTCCCCTCCTGCTGGTCTCTGGGTGGTGTTACTCCCCTCCTGCTGGTATCTGGGTCGGGTTACTGTCCTCCTGCTGGTATCTGGGTGGGGTTACTCACCTCCTGCTGGTATCTGGGTGGGGTTACTCCCATCCTGCTGGTATCTGGGTTGGGGATGACCCCTCCTGCTGGTATCTGGGTCGGATTACTCCCCTCCTGCTGGTATCTGGATCGGGTTACTCCCCTCCTGCTGGTATCTGCGTCAGGTTACTCCCCTCCTGCTGGTATCTGGGTCGGGTTACTCCCCTCCTGCTGGTGTCTGGGTGGTGTTACTCCCCTCCTGCTGGTATCTGGGTCGGGTTACTCCCCTCCTGCTGGTATCTGGGTCGGGGATTACCCCTCCTGCTGGTATCTGGGTCAGGTTACTCCCCACCTGCTGGTATCTGGGTCGGGTTACTCCCCTCCTGCTGGTATCTGGGTCGGGTTACTGCCCTCCTGCTGGTATCTGGGTTGGGTTACTCCCCTCCTGCTGGTATCTGGGTCGGGTTACTGCCCTCCTGCTGGTATCTGGGTGGTGTTACTTCCCTCCTGCTGGTATCTGGGTCAGGTTACTCCCCTCCTGCTGGTATCTGGGTCAGGTTACTCCCCTCCTGCTGGTATCTGGGTCGGGTTACTCCCCTCCTGCTGGTATCTGGGTCGGGTTACTCACCTCCTGCTGGTATCTGGGTCGGGTTGCTGCCGTCCTGCTGGTATCTGGGTCGGGTTACTGCCATCTTGCTGGTATCTGGGTGGTATACTCCCCTCCTGCTGGTATCTGGGTGGTGTTACTCCCGTCCTGCTGGTATCTGGGTCGGGTTACTCCCCTCCTGCTGGTATCTGGGTCGGGTTACTGCCCTCCTCCTGGTATCTGGGTGGGGTTACTCCCCTCCGGCTGGTATCTGGGTCGGGGATTACCCCTCCTGCTGGTATCTGGGTCGGGTTACTCCCCTCCTGCTGGTATTTGGGTCGGGTTACTGCCCTCCTGCTGGTATCTGGGTGGGGTTACTGCCCTCCTGCTGGTATCTGGGTGGGGTTACTGCCCTCCTGCTGGTATCTGGGTCGGGTTACTACCCTCCTTCTGGTATCTGGGTCGGGTTACTCCGCTCCTGCTGGTATCTGGGTCGGGGATTACCCCTCCTGCTGGTAATTGGGTCGGGTTACTCCCCTCCTGCTGGTATCTGGGTCGGGGATCACCCCTCCTGCTGGTAACTGGGTCGGGTTACTCCCCGCCTGCTGGTATCTGGGTTGGGTTACTCCCCTCCTGCTGGTATCTGGGTCGGGTTACTGCCCTCCTGCTGGTATCTGCGCGGGGATTACCCCTCCTGCTGGTAACTGGGTCGGGTTCCTCCCCTCCTGCTGGTATCTGCGTCAGGGATTACCCCTCCTGCTGGTATCTGGGTGGTGTTACTCTCCCTCTGCTGGTATCTGGGTCGGGTTACTCCCCTCCTGCTGGTATCTGGGTCGGGGATCACCCCTCCTGCTGGAATCTGGGTGGTGTTACTCTCCCTCTGCTAGTATCTGGGTCGTGTTACTCCCCTCCTGCTGGTATCTGGGTGGGGTTACTCTCCTCCTGCAGGTATCTGGGTGGGGTTACTCCCCTCCTGCTGGTATCTGGGTCGGGTTACTCACTTCCTGCTGGTATCTGGGTGGGGTTACTCCCCTCCTGCTGGTATCTGGGTCGGGTTACTGCCCTCCTCCTGGTATCTGGGTCGGGTTACTCCCCTCCTGCTGGTATCTGGGTCGGGGATTACCCCTCCTGCTGGTATCTGGGTCGGGTTACTCCCCTCCTGCTGGTGTCTGGGTCGGGTTACTGCCCTCCTGCTGGTGTCTGGGTGGTGTTACTCCCGTCCTGCTGGTATCTGGGTTGGATTACTCCCCGCCTGCTGGTATCTGGGTGGGGTTACTCCCCTCCTGCTGGTATCTGGGTGGGGTTACTCCCCTCCTGCTGGTATCTGGGTCGGGTTACTCCCCTCCTGCTGGTGCCTGGATGGTGTTACTCCCCTCCTGCTGGTATCTGGGTCGGGTTACTCCCCTCCTGCTGGTGTCGGGATGGTGTTACTCCCCTCCTGCTGGTATCTGGGTTGGGTTACTCCCCTCCTGCTGGTGTCTGGATGGTGTTACTCCCCTCCTGCTGGTATCTGGGTCGGGTTACTCCCCTCCTGCTGGTATCTGGGTCGGGGATCACCCCTCCTGCTGGTATCTGGGTCGGGTTACTCCCCTCCTGCTGGTGTCTGGATGGTGTTACTCCCCGCCTGCTGGTATCTGGGTGGGGTTACTCCCCTCCTGCTGGTCTCTGGGTGGTGTTACTCCCCTCCTGCTGGTATCTGGGTCGGGTTACTGTCCTCCTGCTGGTATCTGGGTGGGGTTACTCACCTCCTGCTGGTATCTGGGTGGGGTTACTCCCATCCTGCTGGTATCTGGGTTGGGGATGACCCCTCCTGCTGGTATCTGGGTTGGATTACTCCCCTCCTGCTGGTATCTGGATCGGGTTACTCCCCTCCTGCTGGTATCTGGGTCAGGTTACTCCCCTCCTGCTGGTATCTGGGTCGGGTTACTCCCCTCCTGCTGGTGTCTGGGTGGTGTTACTCCCCTCCTGCTGGTATCTGGGTCGGGTTACTCCCCTCCTGCTGGTATCTGGGTCGGGGATTACCCCTCCTGCTGGTATCTGGGTCAGGTTACTCCCCACCTGCTGGTATCTGGGTCGGGTTACTCCCCTCCTGCTGGTATCTGGGTCGGGTTACTGCCCTCCTGCTGGTATCTGGGTTGGGTTACTCCCCTCCTGCTGGTATCTGGGTCGGGTTACTGCCCTCCTGCTGGTATCTGGGTGGTGTTACTCCCCTCCTGCTGGTATCTGGGTCAGGTTACTCCCCTCCTGCTGGTATCTGGGTCAGGTTACTCCCCTCCTGCTGGTATCTGGGTCAGGTTACTCCCCTCCTGCTGGTATCTGGGTCGGGTTACTCACCTCCTGCTGGTATCTGGGTCGGGTTGCTGCCGTCCTGCTGGTATCTGGGTCGGGTTACTGCCATCTTGCTGGTATCTGGGTGGTATACTCCCCTCCTGCTGGTATCTGGGTGGTGTTACTCCCGTCCTGCTGGTATCTGGGTCGGGTTACTGCCCTCCTGCTGGTATCTGCGTGGGGTTACTCCCCTCCTGCTGGTAATTGGGTCGGGTTACTCCCCTCCTGCTGGTATCTGGGTCGGGTTACTGCCCTCCTGCTGGTATCTGGGTCGGGGATCACCCCTCCTGCTGGTATCTGGGTGGGGTTACTCCTCTCCTGCTGGTATCTGGGTCGGGTTACTGCCCTCCTGCTGGTGTCTGGGTGGGATTACTGCCCTCCTGCTGGTATCTGGGTCGGGTTACTGCCCTCCTGCTGGTATCTGGTTGGTGTTACTCCCCTCCTGCTGGTATCTGGGTCGGGTTATTCCCCTCCTGCTGGTGTCTGGGTGGGATTACTCCCCTCCTGCTGGTATCTGGGTGGGGTTACTCCCCTCCTGCTGGTATCTGGGTCGGGTTACTCCCCTCCTGCTGGTGTCTGGATGGTGTTACTCCCCTCCTGCTGGTATCTGGGTCGGGTTACTCCCCTCCTGCTGGTATCTGGGTCGGGGATCACCCCTCCTGCTGGTATCTGGGTCGGGTTACTCCCCGCCTGCTGGTATCTGGGTGGGGTTACTCACCTCCTGCTGGTATCTGGGTGGTGTTACTCCCCTCCTGCTGGTATCTGGGTCGGGTTACTGTCCTCCTGCTGGTATCTGGGTGGGGTTACTCCCATCCTGCTGGTATCTGGGTCGGGGATTACCCCTCCTGCTGGTATCTGGGTGGGGTTACTGCCCTCCTGCTGGTATCTGGGTCAGGTTACTCCCCTCCTGCTGGTATTTGGATCGGGTTACTCCCCTCCTGCTGGTATCTGGGTCGGGTTACTCCCCTCGTGCTAGTGTCTGGGTGGTGTTACTGCCCTCCTGCTGGTTTCTGGGTCGGGTTACTCCCCTCCTGCTGGTATCTGGGTCGGGTTACTGCCCTCCTGCTGCTATCTGGGTTGGGTTACTCCCCTCCTGCTGGTATCTGGGTCAGGTTACTCCCCTCCTGCTGGTATCTTGGTCAGGTTGCTCCCCTCCTGCTGGTATCTTGGTCGGGTTCCTCCCCTCCTGCTGGTATCTGGGTCAGGTTGCTGCCGTCCTGCTGGTATCTGGGTCGGGTTGCTGCCGTCCTGCTGGTATCTGGGTCGGGTTACTGCCATCTTGCTGGTATCTGGGTGGTATACCCCCCTCCTGCTGGTATCTGGGTGGTGTTACTCCCGTCCTGCTGGTATCTGGGTGGGGTTACTGCCCTTCCTGCTGGTATCTGGGTCGGGTTACTTCCCTCCTGCTGGTATCTGGGTCAGGTTACTGCCCTCCTGCTGGTATCTGGGTGGGGTTACTGCCCTTCCTGCTGGTATCTGGGTCAGGTTACTGCCCTCCTGCTGGTATCTGGGTGGGGTTACTCCCCTCCTGCTGGTATCTGGGTTGGGGATTACCCCTCCTGCTAGTATCTGGGTCAGGTTACTGCCCTCCTGCTGGTATCTGGGTCAGGTTACTCCCCTCCTGCTGGTATCTGGGTCGGGTTACTCCCTTCCTGCTGGTATCTGGGTGGTGTTACTCCCCTCCTGCTGGTATCTGGGTCGGGTTACTGCCCTCCTGCTGGTATCTGGATGGTGTTACTCCGCTCCTGCTGGTATCTGGGTCGGGTTACTCCCCTCCTGCTGGTATCTGGGTTGAGTTACTCCCCTCCTGCTGGTGTCTGGGCCGGGTTATGCCCTCCTGCTGGTGTCTGGGCCGGGTTATGCCCTCCTGCTGGTGTCTGGCTTGCCTGTTAACTCCTCTCTTCCTATAGGCCAGGTGCAGACCAAGCAGGTGATCGAGGATGTGATCCGATTCGCTTTCGAGGAAGGCCTTTTCTTGTTGGCCGATGAGGTACATTTTCTGGAACCAGTTGGTTTTGGAGGTGGGGGGCAGGGGTGTTGGGGGGGGGGGGGGGGGGGTGGGGGGGGTGTTAACTGGGGAGTCCCGTCCATCGCTCTGGAATGGTCCATAGGGCGGAGGGGGGTGTTATCTGGGGTGTCCCGTCCATCGCTCTGGAATGGTCCATAGAGCGGAGGGGGGGTGTTAACTGGGGTGTCCTCTCCATCGCTCTGGAATGGTCCATAGAGCGGAGGGGGGTGTTATCTGGGGTGTCCCCTCCATCGCTCTGGAATGGTCCATAGGGCGGAGGGGGGTGTTATCTGGGGAGTCCCCTCCATCGCTCTGGAATGGTCCACAGGGCGGAGGGGGGGGGTTGTTATCTGGGGTGTCCCCTCCATCGCTCTGGAATGGTCCACAGGGCGGAGGGGGGGTTGTTATCTGGGGTGTCCCCTCCATCGCTCTGGAATGGTCCACAGGGCGGAGGGGGGGGTTGTTATCTGGGGTGTCCCCTCCATCGCTCTGGAATGGTCCACAGGGCGGAGGGGGGGTTGTTATCTGGGGTGTCCCCTCCACCGCTCTGGAATGGTCCATAGGGCGGCGAGGGGTGTTATCTGGGGTGTCCCCTCCATCGCTCTGGAATGGTCCACAGGGCGGAGGGGGGGGTGTTATATGGGGTGTCCCCTCCATCGCTCTGGAATGGTCCATGGGGGGGCTGGAGGGGGGGGTGTGTTGTCTGGGGTGTCCCCTCCACCGCTCTGGAATGGTCCACAGGGCGGAGGGGGGATGTTATCTGGGTTGTCCCCTCCACCGCTCTGGAATGGTCCATGGGGACGCTGGAGGGGGGGTTGGCTGCTTCGCTCCCAAGAGCAGCCACACCTTGTGCCGGGGGCCGGTGAGAATAAACAGTCCCTTGGAATACCAGGAATTTGGTTGGGTGTCGATGACTCCCGTCCATCCTGGCCAATCCAATGCTAGCCCAATGGAACTGAGCCCAAATCCCACGCTCTTCATCACTTCCTGTGGGATTCGGGGATGAGATGAGACTCTCCCTCCTGGGAATGAACAGTTTGGGAATGATGAATACAGAGAGGCAATTATTGCAAATTTCCCAATTCCAGTTGCGTGTCAGCTGTCCTGCGGTCTGTGTTACATTAGTAACATCCTGTGGGACTGTCAGTAAATGTCAGGAGAGATTCTCCAAGCACGTGAACCATTTTCCTTGATGGTGAAGTGATGCACAAACCAAATCCAACTCCTACTTCCTCTGAAATGCATCACAACTCGGTTCGGGAGGTGGGACTGGTGGGCAGAATCTGTCGCTGCCTCCTGCCCTGCTCATCTCTCAGCTCCAATGCTCACTTTTGACATAGAATCATAAAATTTGTACAGTGCAGAAGGAAGCTATTCAGCCCATCGATGCTGCACCGACCCTTCAAAAAAACACTGTACCCAGGTCTACTCCCCTATGCACCCCGTCCTGTAACCTAACCTGCACGCCCCTGGACACTGAGGGGCAATTTAGCACGGCCAATCCACCTAACCTGCACATGTTTCGAGACTTGTGAAGGAAACCGGAGCACCCGGAGGAAACCCACGCAGACACGGGGAGAATGTGCAGACTCCGCACAGACAGTGACCCAAGCCGGGAATCGAACCTGCGACCCTGGCGCAGTGAGGCAGCAGTGCTAACCATTGTGCTACCGTGTGGCCATCTCCCCTTTGCACTCGCAAAAAGCGATTTCAAAGGACCAAGGAGAGGGTGGGCTGGAATGAAATGAATAAATGATAATCGCTTATTGTCACGAGTAGGCTTCAATGAAGTTACTGTGAAAAGCCCCTAGTCGCCACATTCTGGCGCCTGTTCGGGGAGGCTGGTACGGGAATTGAACCGTGCTGCTGGCCTGCCTTGGTCTGCTTTCAAAGCCAGCGATTTAGCCCAGTGAGCTAAACCAGCCACATTGGGGCATGAGGCTATTCGATCCATCGAACCCGTTCTATTGTCAGTCAGATGATGGGAGATTTGGAATGTAACGACATCTGATCATTTTGGGTCGATAACGTGTTCTAACATTCTATCAATCTCAATTTGGATGTTTCGAACTGTAACCCAGCCTCAACACCAGATTGGGGGAAAGTGGTGCAGATCTCCACCCCACTCGGTATAAACGCAGCCTTCTTCCACCATCGACCCTGAATGACCTGGCTCGAATTGTGCCCCGTGTTCTGGCACCCCCCCCCCCCCCCCCCCCCCCCCCCCCCGCCCCCCACAATACAGGAGTTGGCGTCTCTCCATCAACCCTCGCGAACCCGTCAATCCGTTTGGGCAGCACATTCCAGACCCCAACCACTCGTGGTGTGAATAAGGCTCATCGCCATTGCTTCTTTTGCCAATTCTCTTAAATCTGTTCCCTTATTCTCAATGGTTCCTTCATTGGGAATGGTTTTTCCTGGTTTCTGCCTTGTCCACACCCCTATACCTCCAACAAATCAATCAACAGCCCCCCACAGCCCCAGCAGCTTTATTAGTGGAACTGTGCGTCTTCCATGGCAAACACCACACCAAAACCTCCCTGTATCTGTTACCCAAAACCTTCATTCCACCCCGCCCAGCCCTTGTACAATCGGACAATGGGAACAGTTGTTCCTGTCTACCCCTTCTCTCAATCTGGCTTAATCTTGTACATCTCTATCCAATCTCCCTTCGCCCTAAGGAGAAGAACTCCAGCTTCTCCAACCTAAACATGTAACTGCAATCCCTCAACGCTGGAACCACTGGAGTAAATCCCCTCCGCACCCTCTCAAGGACCCTCACAACCTTCCAAATGTGTGGTGACCAGAACCGGACACAATTCTCTAGTTCAGACCAAACCAGAGTGTTATTAAGGTTCAGTATAACGTCCATGCTTTTGTATTCAATCCCTTTATTTATGAAGTCCGAACTCCCATCTGCTCAGCTAACCACTACCTCAATATGACCTTCAAAGATTGATGCCCATGAAAAAACATATCGCTGTATCCCAGCATGCTCTCTGAATTGTGACATTGAGTCCACTTTGTCCTTGAGTTTCTGCTGATACAATTTCCCTAATTCCCTCATGTTTTAGCACCGGGTTTACCATCTATTTCTGCTTTAGTGAGGACAGACACAAAACATTTGTTCAACATCTCCACCATTTCCTTATTGCCCACCATGACGACACCTTCCTAAGGGACCAAATTAGGAGCATCGATAAGATAGAAAGTCAACATCTTTTCCCAAAGGTAGAGGAGTCCAGAACTAGAGGGCAAAGGTTAAAGGTGAGAGGGGAGAGATACAAAAGAGACCAGAGGGGAAATTTCTTCACACAGAGGGTGGTGAGCGTCTGGAACGAGCTGCCAGAGGCAGGGGTAGAGGCGGGTACGATTTGCCTTTTAAAAAACAGTTAGACAGTTACATGGGCAGGGCGGGTATAGAGGGATATGGGCCATATAATGATAATAGCTTATTGTTATAAGTAGACTTCAATGAAGTTACTATGAAAAGCCCCTAGTCGCCACATTCCGCCGCCTGTTCGGGGAGGCTGGTACGGGAATTAAAACCCGCGCTGCTGGTCTCGTTCTGCATTACAAGCCAGCTGTCTTAGCCCACTGTGCTAAATCAGCCCCTAAATGCAGGCAAGTGGGACTAGCTTAGTGATAGAAACAGGGCAGCATGGACAAGCTGGGCCGAAGGGCCTATTCCATGCTGTAAACATCGATCACTCGATGGCTCTAGAACTGTTACTTCAACTACTCTCTTCCTTCTTACATACGTATAAAAGCTCTTCCTATCCATTTCTGTATTTATAGTTTACTCTCATTCTATTTTTCCATTTCTACCAACGTTTTGTTGTCCTTTATCTGGTTTTTAAAACACACCCAATCCTCAGAACATAAGAACGAGGAGCAGGAGTCGGCCATCTGGCCCCTCGAGCCTGCTCCGCCATTCAATGAGATCATGGCTGATCTTTTGTGGGCACAGCTCCACTTTCCGGCCCGAACACCATAACCCTTAATCCCTTTATTCTTCAAAAAACTATCTATCTTTACCTTAAAAACATGTAATGAAGGAGCCTCAACTGCTTCACTGGGCAAGGAATTCCATAGATTCATAACCCTTTGGGTGAAGAAGTTCCTCCTAAACTCAGTCCTAAATCTACTTCCCCTTATTTTGAGGCTATGCCCCCTAGTTCTGCTTTCACCCGCCAGTGGAAACAACCTGCCCGCATCTATCCTATCTATTCCCTTCGTAATTGTTCTTGCAACATTACATCCGAATACTGTCCTTAACTCCGGAGTGAGCCACAGATGGGTCTTTTTTGATCTTCGATGGAATGTATTTTTGTTGGACAGTTGGAAGTTTTTTTTTAGATGTTTCCCATTGTTCATTGACCTACAAAATAATTTGTCTATTTACCAATTTAACCTCAGCCAGTTCTCCCCTCACACCTCTGTGGCAATTGTTTTTATTTTAGTCTAAGATTCCTGTTTCTGATGTCACTTTCAAATTTAAACTGGAATTGAATATTATGATCACTATTTCCCATCATTGACGATGGCATGACTAATTAACCCTGCTCAGTTACACAACACTAGATCTAAGACCGCTTTGCCACTAGTCTAAGAAACTGTCGTGAAAAAGAGACGGTGATGCTGTGGGTCAAACGTGCCTTTGTGTAAAGTATTCAAGGTGAACATTATCCTTCCCAAAGTGCGTTGCCCAGAGCTGAACACAGTTGCTCCAGACAGAGGTCTGGACAGATCTTTGTCCAATTGAATTGTAACTTGCCACCTTTGTATTACGGCTCCCTGGATAAAAGATGTAACATTTATTTTTTACAGTTGACCTGATAATACTGAGCTGTGTGCCTGTGCCCCTGAATTCCTCTGCTTGACCCTGCTGTCTTTCCAGTAGTACAGATAGTACTGATGGAATCCCTCTCACCCTCCTCCGTAGCATTGATACAGAAACCCCATTTCTATGACACCCAGTGCAATCCAGGGGGGCAGTGGCATCAACTGCTCTGCATTGGGGTGACCAAGTTTATAAAATTCAAAACTGGGACACATTGAAAAGCATTGGGAAAGTGGGGCTCTGTGCTGGAGAACCGATGGTGTGGGTCTGGGGGAGGAACAGTTGAAGGTAGGAGGCCATGTGATGACATTTCCCAGCCAGAGTTGGCAGCCCGATTAAGGTGCACAATTATTGGCTTCCTCGATAAACCCAGAGGAATGTTTGGCTTTCAGGGATGGCTTGAGAAGGCTTTGGGCCCTGACAATATCCCGGCTCCTGAACTTGCCACACCCCTAGCCAAGTTGTTCCAGTACAGCTACAACACCGGCATCTACCCAGCAATGTGGCAATGAAATGAAATGAAAATCGTTTATTGTCACGAGTAGGCTTCAAATGAAATCCATAAGACCATAAGAGTGGCCATTCGGCCCATCGAGTCCACTCCGCCATTCAATCATGGCTGATGGGCATTTCAACTCCACCTACCAGCATTCTCCCCGTAGCCCTTAATTCCTCGCGACATCAAGAATTTATCTATCTCTGCCTTGAAGCCATTTAGCGTCCCGGCCTTCACTGCACTCCACGGCAATGAATTCCACAGGCCCACCACTCTCTGGCTGAAGAAATGTCTTCGCATTTCTGTTTTGAATTTACCCCCTCTAATTCTAAGGCTGTGCAGTCACTGTGAAAAGCCCCTAGTCGCCACATTCCGGCGCCTGTTCGGGGAGGCTGGTACGGGAATCGAACCGTGCTGCTGGCCTGCCTTGGTCTGCTTTCAAAGCCAGTGATTTAGCCCTGTGCTAAACAGCCCAGGTGTGTTCTGTACACAAGAAACAGGACAAATCCAGCCCAGCCAATTACCGCCCTATCAGTCTACTTTCCATATGAAAAGAAAAATGAAAGTCGCTTATTGTCACAAGTAGGCTTCACATGAAGTTACTGTGAAAAACCCCTAGTCGCCACATTCCGGCGCCTGTTCGGGGAGGCTGTTATGGGAATTGAACCGTGCTGCTGGCCTGCCTTGGTCGGCTTTAAATGCCTGTGATTTGGCCCAGTGATAAACAGCCCCATATCAGCGAACTGATGGAAGGAGTCATCAACAGGGCTATCAAGCGGCACTTACTCAGCAATAACCTGCTCACGGACACTCAGTTTGGGTTCCGCCCAGGGTCACTCAGCTCCTGACCTCATTACAGCCTCGGTTCAAACATGGACAAAAGAGCTGAATGCCAGAGGTGAGGTGAGAGTCACTGCCCTTGACATAAAGAACAAAGAAAAGTACAGCACAGGAACAGGCCCTTCGGCCCTCCAAGCCTGTGCCGATCACAATGCCCTAACCAATACCTTCTACCCTTACTCAGTCTGTATCCCTCTATTTCCTCCCTTTCCATCCACCCATCCAGATGTCTCTTAAATGTTGCTAATGTGCTGCTTCCACCACATCCTCTGGCAGCGCGTTCCAGGCACCCACCACTCTCTGTGTGAAAACCTTACCCCACACATCTCCCTTAAACTTTCCCCCTCGATTTGAACCTGTGCCCCCCCCCGCCCCTCCCCCCCCCCGTGTAATTGACACTTCCACCCTGGGAAAAACCCTCTGACTATCCAACCTGTCTGTGCCTCTCAGAACTTTGTAGGCCTCTATCAGGTCCCCCCTCAGCCTCCGTCTTTCCAATGAAAACAATCTGAGTTTATTCAACCTCTCCTCATAGCCAACACCCTGGAGACCAGGCAACATCCTGATGAATCTTCTTTACACTCTCCGCAAAAGTTGGTTAGGCCACGTTTGGACCAGGGGCTGGTTTAGCTCACTGGGCTAAATCGCTGGCTTTTAAAGCAGACCAAGCAGGCCAGCAGCACGGTTCGATTCCCATACCAGCCACCCCGTACAGGCGCCGGAATGTGGCGACTAGGGGCTTTTCACAGTAACTTCATTGAAGCCTACTCGTGACAATAAGCAATTTTCATTTCATTTCATATTGCGTGAAGTTCTGTTCAATAGGAATCAATGGGAATCGGGGGGAAACTCTCCGCTGGTTGGAGTCATACCCGGCACAAAGGAAGATGGTTGTGGTGGTTGGAGATCAATAATCTCAACTCCAGGACATCACTACAGGAGTTCCTCAGGGTCGTGTCCTCGGCCCAACCATCTTCAGCTGCTTCATCAATAACCTCCCTTCCATCATAAGGTCAGAAGTGGGGATGTTTGCGGATGACTGCACAATGTTCAGCACCATTACGACTCCTCAGATAATGAAGCAGTTTATGTCCAAATGCAGCAAGACCTGGATAATATCCAGGCTTGGGGCTGACAAGTGGCAAGTTACATTTGTGCCACACAAGTGCCAGGCAATGACCATCTCCTACAAGAGAGGATCTAACCATCACCCCTTGACATTCAATGGCGTTGCCATCGCTCAATCCCCACAATCAACATCCTGGGGGTTTCCATTGATCAGAAACTGAACTGGACCCAGCCACATTAATACTGTGGCTACCAGGGCAGGTTAAAGGCTCGGAATCCTACGGGGAATAACTCACCTCCTGACCCCCCCCCAAAGCCTGTCCACCATCTACAAGGCACAAGTCAGGAGTGTGATGGACTCTCCACTTGCCTGGATGAGCACAGCTCCAACAACACTCAAGGAGTTCGACACCATCCAGGACAAAGCAGCCCCGCTTGATTGCTCCCCTTCCACAAACATCCAAACCCTCCACCACCGACGCACAGTGGCAGCCGTGTGTCCCATCTACAAGATGCACTGCAGGCACTGCAGGGGCCTCACGGTAGCATGGTGGTTAGCATCAATGCTTCACAGCTCCAGTGGTCCCAGGTTCGATTCCCGGCTGGGTCACTGTCTGTGTGGAGTCTGCACGTCCTCCTCGTGTGTGCGTGGGTTTCCTCCGGGTGCTCCGGTTTCCTCCCACAGTCCAAAGATGTGCGGGTTAGGTGGATTGGCCATGCTAAATTGCCCGTAGTGTAAGGTTAATGGGGGGATTGTTGGGTTACGGGTATACGGGTTATGTGGGTTTAAGTAGGGTGATCATTGCTCGGCACAACATTGAGGGCCGAAGGGCCTGTTCTGTGCTGTACTGTTCTATGTTCTATGTTCTAACTCACCAAGGCTCCTCAGGCAGCACCTTCCAAACCCACGGCCACTACCATCTAGAAGGACAAGAGCAGCAGATACCTGGGAACCCCACCACCTGGAGGTTCCCCCCCCAGTCACTCACCACCCTGACTGGGAAATATATCGGCCGTTCCTTCACTGTCGCCGGGGCAACATCCTGGAACTCCCTCCCTAACAGCACAGTGGGTGTACCTACACCTTAGTGGCTGCAGCGGTTCAAGAAGGCGGCTCACCCCCACCTTCTCGAGGGAAATTAAGGTTGGGCAACGAATGTTGGCATAACCAGCGACGCCCACATCCCATAAATGAATCGTGGAAAAGTTGATGATCTCTCACTTTCCCATATTCAATCTCCTTTCTCATAGTTTTACCCAATGAAATCCGATCAATGTTCCAGTGTTAGCTAATCGGTATTGTCAAGGTTTGGGGAATAGAAGGAGGTGGGGAATGAGGGATTCTGGGGGATTTGGGACAGAAGCTGTGGGATTCATTGTGATTTGGGAATGGGGCTGGAGGTCTGGTGGGATTTGGGAATGGGGCTGGTGTGTCTGTTGGGATTTGGCAGTGGGCTGGTGTGTCTGGTGGGATTTGGCACTGGGGCTGGAGGTCTGGTGGGATTTGGGAATGGGGCTGGTGTGTCTGGTGGGATTTGGCACTGGGGCTGGGGGTCTGGTGGGATTTGGCACTGGGGATTGGGGGCCTGGTGGGATTTGGCAGTGGGGCTGGGGGTCTGGTGGGATTTGGCAGTGGGGATTGGGGGCCTGGTGGGATTTGGAAATGGGGCTGGGGGTCTGGTGGGATTTGGCAGTGGGCTGGTGTGTCTGGTGGTATTTAGCACTGGGGCTTGGGGGTCTGGTGGGATTTGGCAGTGGGGCTGGTGTGTCTGGTGGGATTTGGCACTGGGGCTGGTGTGTCTGGTGGGATTTGGCAGTGGGGCTGGGGGTCTGTTGGGATTTAGCAGTGGGGCTGGTGTGTCTGGTGGGATTTGGCAGTGGGGCTGGTGTGTCTGGTGGGATTTAGCAGTGGGGCTTGGGGGTCTGGTGGGATTTGGCACTGGGTCTGGTGTGTCTGGTGGGATTTGGCACTGGGTCTGGTGTGTCTGGTGGGATTTGGCACTGGGTCTGGTGTGTCTGGTGGGATTTGGCAGTGGGACTGGTGTGTCTGGTGGGATTTGGCACTGGGTCTGGTGTGTCTGGTGGGATTTGGCAGTGGGGCTGGGAGGTCTGGTGGGATTTGGCAGTGGGTCTGGTGTGTCTGGTGGGATTTGGCAGTGGGGCTGGTGCTCCGGTGGGATTTGGCACTGGGGCTGGGAGGTCTGGTGGGATTTGGCAGTGGGGCTGGTGCTCTGGTGGAATTTGGCACTGGGGCTGGTGGGTTTGGAGAGTTGGGCTGGGGGGGTCTGGTGGGATTTGGAAGTGGGGCTGGTGTGTCTGCTGGGATTTGGCAGTGTGTCTGCTGGGATTTGGCAGTAGGGCTGGTGTGTCTGATGGGATTTGGCAGTAGGGCTGGTGTGCCTGGTGGGATTTGGCAGTGTGTCTGCTGGGATTTGGCAGTAGGGCTGGTGTGTCTGATGGGATTTGGCAGTAGGGCTGCTGTGTCTGGTGGGATTTGGCAGTAGGGCTGGGGGTGGGCTGAATAGAGCTGGATGAGGTGATTAATGGATTGACTCCTAACTCTGTACTTTCCCCCGACAGGTCTATCAGGATAATGTGTACGCTGAGGGCTGTGAGTTCCATTCCTTCAAGAAAGTTCTCTTTGAAATGGGTGCAGAATATTCCGACAATCTGGAATTGGCGTCATTCCATTCCATCTCCAAAGGTTATATGGGAGAGTGAGTATACTGAGGCAGCGGAGTGTGGGAGTGATGGTTCCGGAGGGGAAGAGGAGCAGAGGGTTTGAGGGAGCAATGACAAGAAGGGGTGAGGTGTGTGAGGGGGAGAGGGAGGTAAGGGGGAGCGGGGAGCGGGGAGGGTGGGAGGGGTGGGCAGAGGGCGCTGTAGGTAAGGGTGAGATGGGTGAGGAGGGGAAGCAATGGGGGGAGGGGTGTGGGAGGGTGGGAGGGGTGTGGGAGGGGGAGGGGTGTTGGAGGGGGAGGGGTGTGGGAGGGGGGAGGGGTGTGGGAGGGGGAGGGGTGTGGGAGGGGTGCGGGAGGGGGGAGGTGTGCGGGAGGGATGTGGAAGGGGAGGGGTGTGGGAGGGGGAGGGGTGTGGGAGGGGGAGGGGTGTGGGAGGGGGAGGGGTGTGGGAGGGGGGGAGCGGGGATGAGTGTGGGGGGTCTGTGGTGGGGGTAGTGGGGAGCGGGGGATGAGGGTGGGGGATCTGTGGTGAGGGTAGTGGGGAGCGGGGGATGAGGGTGGGGGATCTGTGGTGAGGGTAGTGGGGTGCGGTGGATGAGGGAGGGTCTGTGGTGAGGGTAGTGGGGAGCGGGGATGAGGGTGGGGGGTCTGTGGTGATGGTCATGGAGAGCGGTGGATGAGGGAGGGTCTGTGGTGAGGGTAGTGGGGAGCGGGGATGAGGGTGGGGGGTCTGTGGTGATGGTCATGGAGAGCGGTGGATGAGGGAGGGTCTGTGGTGAGGGTAGTGGGGAGCGGGGGATGAGGGAGGGTCTGTGGTGATGGTCATGGAGAGCGGTGGATGAGGGAGGGTCTGTGGTGAGGGTAGTGGGGAGCGGGGATGAGGGTGGGGGGTCTGTGGTGAGGGTAGTGGGGAGCGGGGATGAGGGTGGGGGATCTGTGGTGAGGGTAGTGGGGAGCGGGGATGAGGGTGGGGGGTCTGTGGTGAGGGTAGTGGGGAGCGGGGATGAGGGTGGGGGGTCTGTGGTGAGGGTAGTGGGGAGCGGGGATGAGGGTGGGGGGTCTGTGGTGAGGGTAGTGGGGAGCGGGGATGAGGGTGGGGGGTCTGTGGTGAGGGTAGTGGGGAGCGGGGATGAGGTTGGGGGGTCTGTGGTGAGGGTAGTGGGGTGCGTTGGATGAGGGAGGGTCTGTGGTGAGGGTAGTGGGGTGCGGGGGATGAGGGTGGGGGGTCTGTGGTGAGGGTAGTGGGGAGCGGGGATGAGGGTGGGGGGTCTGTGGTGAGGGTAGTGGGGAGCGGGGGATGAGGGTGGGGGGTCTGTGGTGAGGGTAGTGGGGAGCGGGGGATGAGGGTGGGGGGTCTGTGGTGATGGTCATGGAGAGCGGTGGGAGAGGGAGGGTCTGTGGTGAGGGTAGTGGGGTGCAGTGGAAGAGGGAGGGTCTGTGGTGAGGGTAGTGGGGAGCGGGGATGAGGGTGGGGGGTCTGTGGTGATGGTCATGGAGAGCGGTGGGAGAGGGAGGGTCTGTGGTGAGGGTAGTGGGGTGCAGTGGATGGGGGAGGGTCTGTGGTGAGGGTAGTGGGGAGCGGGGGATGAGGGTGGGGGGGTCTGTGGTGAGGGTAGTGGGGAGCGGGGATGAGGGTGGGGGATCTGTGGTGAGGGTAGTGGGGAGCGGGGATGAGGGTGGGGGGTCTGTGGTGAGGGTAGTGGGGAGAGGGGATGAGGGTGGGGGGTCTGTGGTGAGGGTAGTGGGGAGCGGGGATGAGGGTGGGGGGTCTGTGGTGAGGGTAGTGGGGAGCGGGGATGAGGGTGGGGGGTCTGTGGTGAGGGTAGTGGGGAGCGGGGATGAGGGTGGGGGGTCTGTGGTGAGGGTAGTGGGGAGCGGGGATGAGGTTGGGGGGTCTGTGGTGAGGGTAGTGGGGTGCGTTGGATGAGGGAGGGTCTGTGGTGAGGGTAGTGGGGTGCGGGGGATGAGGGTGGGGGGTCTGTGGTGAGGGTAGTGGGGAGCGGGGATGAGGGTGGGGGGTCTGTGGTGAGGGTAGTGGGGAGCGGGGATGAGGGTGGGGGGTCTGTGGTGATGGTCATGGAGAGCGGTGGGAGAGGGAGGGTCTGTGGTGAGGGTAGTGGGGTGCAGTGGATGGGGGAGGGTCTGTGGTGAGGGTAGTGGGGAGCGGGGATGAGGGTGGGGGGTCTGTGGTGAGGGTAGTGGGGAGCGGGGGATGAGGGTGGGGGGTCTGTAGTGAGGGTAGTGGGGAGCGGGGGATGAGGGAGGGTCTGTGGTGAGGGTAGTGGGGAGCGGGGGATGAGGGTGGGGGGTCTGTGGTGAGGGTAGTGGGGAGCGGGGATGAGGGTGGGGGGTCTGTGGTGAGGGTAGTGGGGAGCGGGGATGAGGGTGGGGGGTCTGTGGTGAGGGTAGTGGGGAGCGGGGATGAGGGTGGGAGGGTCTGTGGTGAGGGTAGTGGGGTGCGGTGGATGAGGGAGGGTCTGTGGTGAGGATAATGGGGTGCGTTGGATGAGGGAGGGTCTGTGGTGAGGGTAGTGGGGAGCGGTGGAAGAGGGAGGGGGATCTGTGGTGATGGTCATGGAGAGCGGTGGATGAGGGAGGGTCTGTGGTGAGGGTAGTGGGGAGCGGGGATGAGGGTGGGGGGGTCTGTGGTGAGGGTAGTGGGGAGCGGGGGATGAGGGTGGGGGGTCTGTGGTGAGGGTAATGGGGTGCGTGGATGAGGGAGGGGTCTGTGATGATGGTCATGGAGAGTGGTGGATGAGGGAGGGTCTGTGGTGATGGTCATGGAGAGCGGTGGATGAGGGAGGGGTGGGGGCGGTAGGGGGTTGCCTGCTTGATGAGGATTAGGACTGGGTTGGAGGAGGAGAATGTGAACCGTAGGAGGTTCAGGGAAGGGGAGGTGGGAATGGTCTGTGTTTGGCAAATGAAGGTCGTTTTAAGGTATTTATATATATATATCGGTCAGCATTACAATCAAGCTATAATTTTACATGTGTTTAATTTAATGTTGCTGTGTCTGGAAGGGTAAAACCTAGTTAGATTCATGCTGGACAGAGGTGTCTGTATGAGTGGGGTGGATTACTTCATCTGTGACTGTATTGTGCTTAGACAGGGCTACAGCATGGATAGTTGGTAGAAATAAGTTGTTGCTGAGCAACAGGAGGGCACATTCTAAAAGGAGGGCATTTCCTTTGCTCGTAATTTTAAGTAATAACATACAATGCAGATAACTGGGGAATTGGGACAGAATTCAGACATCTGAAGCTAAATGAACAGGAAGCAAGGTATTGTTCAGAATAATTCAAGGAAGTGTAATCAAAGTGTTTTGAGTTAAAGACACAATTAGATTTAAAGTGGGAGAGCAGACTTCAGAGGTAGATGCAACTTTTGATGTAATTTTAGTACAGTCTGTGAATCGAGAGTGAAACCAATTATGAACAGATTGTCCAGCCATCAAAACAAACAAATCCTAAAGGGGGTGGTATGAAATCCTGGCCTGGATTTTCTGTTCAAAGTGGGGCAGATGCTTTGTTTAAACATGTCATTTGGAAAACCTGGAGTGTGTTTCGGAATGCAAACTATTAAGGGAAAGCATTATTGTTGAGAGGAGATTTGAAAACGTGTTTTTCGGGGAGTGGAAACTCTTGTGACAATCATCTGTGGAGGAATTCTGAGGATAAATTGATGGAGACTAACGGGTTCAGTGCATTTGACCACAACCAATCTGTGTGCTTTAAAGGGACTTTGGGATAATGGGACCACTGTAGCTTCAAATGTACATTGTAATTCGTGTCAGTTTTAACACCTGCGTGTATTTATGGAGTTAATTGGGCAGTAAAGGCCTGTTGTATATCTATAATCCAACTTCTTTAGTTTATTAACATTTGTTAATAAAACATTAACAAATGTTTTTCTCATGTTAAAACTAAGTCATGGTCCTGACTCTGGGATGCCGACCAAATGGGATCATAACTGTTGGAGGGGGGAAGTGGATGCCTTGAGGAAGGCACAGAGGGGCAATTTCTAATGAGTGCAAGAATTAATGTGCCTGCCCTGGGTGACTCAAAACCCATCCCCAGCCCTCACCCTGCAGCAACTTCTCTGGTGCTGTGAGTGAGATGGGCAGTAAGGTGGTGCAGTTGGAGAGACCTTCATGTACCGAAGTTGTGAAGTGCACAGGCTCCTGTTTGCGTTGGATATCACTGTGAGCCATCACTAGTTGAGCACTGAACTGATGCAAATTGTCCGCATTGCCGTGTGACAGCTGATAGCACGCTGCAGCTCCTATCACTGACTCCTCAACATGCACTGGACTAACCTGTTTCTTTGTCCCTCCCTCTTCCTCCAGGTGTGGGTACCGGGGGGGCTACATGGAAGTAATAAACCTGGACCCTGGTGTACGGACGGAGTTGATGAAATTGTTCTCTATACGTCTGTGTCCGCCCGTGGCAGGCCAAGTCATCCTTGCAGTCATCACAAACCCACCTCAGCCCGGGGAACCCTCCTACGAAAGGTTCAGAAGGGTGAGTCAACTCCTCAAACGCACATTCCTCCAGGCACTCAGCGCACAGATCAAAATTCATCCAGCAATTTAAACCTTCAAATTAAGGAACTATAGAACAGAGAACATAGAACATTACAGCGCAGTACAGGCCCTTCGGCCCTCGATGTTGCGCCGACCCGTGAGATTGAAAATATTAATTCCATGATTCACCACCAACATCGACGGTTCAGGACTCAATGATTGATATCTAACCCTGTGCTGTACCTGTCCTGGGAGTGTTTGATGTCGACAGTGTAGAGGGAGCTTTACTCTGTATCTAACCCCGTGCTGTACCTGTCCTGGGAGTGTTTGATGGGGACAGTGCAGAAGGAGCTTTACTCTGTATCTAACCCCGTGCTGTACCTGTCCTGGGAGTGTTTGATGGGGACAGTGCAGAGGGAGCTTTACTCTGTTTCTAACCCCGTGCTGTACCCGTCCTGGGAGTGATTGATGGGGACAGTGTAGAGGGAGCTTTACTCTGTATCTAACCCCGTCCTCTACCTGTCCTGGGACTGTTTGATGGGGACAGTGTAGAGTGAGCTTTACTCTGTATCTAACCCCGTGCTGTACTTGTCCTGGGAGTGTTTCACGTGGACAGTGCAGAGGGAGCTTTACTCTGTATCTAACTCCGTGCTGTATCTGCCCTGGGAGTGTTTGATGGGGACAGTGTAGCGGGGGCTTTACTCTGTATCTAACCCCGTGCTGTACCTGTCCTGGGAGTGTTTGATGTCGACAGTGTAGAGGGAGCTTTACTCTGTATCTTACCCTGTCCTTACCTGTCCTGGGAGTGTTTGATGGGGGCAGTGTAGAGGGAGCTTTACTCTGTATCTAACCCCGTGCTGTACCTGTCCTGGGAGTGTTTGATGGGGACAGTGTAGAGGGAGCTTTACTCTGTATCTCACCCCGTGCTGTACCTGTCCTGGGAGTGTTTGATGGGGTCAGTGCAGAGGGAGCTGTACTCTGTATCTAACCCCGTGCTGTACCTGTCCTGGGCGTGTTTGATGGGGACAATGTAGGGGGAGCTTTACTCTGTATCTAACTCCGTGCTGTACCTGTCCTGGGAGTGTTTGATGGGGACAGTGTAGAGGGAGCTTTACTCTGTATCTAACCCCATGCTGTACCTGTCCTGGGAGTGTTTGATGGGGACAGTGTAGAGGGAGCTTTACTCTGTATCCAACCCTGTGCTGTACCTGTCCTGGGAGTGTTTGATGGGGACAGTGTAGAGGGAGCTTTACTCTGTATCTAACCCCGTGCTGTACCTGTCCTGGGAGTGTTTGATGGGGACGGTGTAGAGGGAGCTTTACTCTGTATCTAACTCCGTGCTGTACCTGTCCTGGGAGTGTTTGATGGGGACAGTGTAGAGGGAGCTTTACTCTGTATCTAACCCCATGCTGTACCTGTCCTGGGAGTGTTTGATGGGGACAGTGTAGAGGGAGCTTTACTCTGTATCCAACCCTGTGCTGTACCTGTCCTGGGAGTGTTTGATGGGGACAGTGTAGAGGGAGCTTTACTCTGTATCTAACCCCGTGCTGTACCTGTGCTGGGAGTGTTTGATGGGGACGGTGTAGAGGGAGCTTTACTCTGTAAAAAACCCCGTGCAGTACCTGTCCTGGGAGTGTTTGAAGGGGACAGTGTAGAGGGAGCTTTACTCTGTATCTAACCCCATGCTGTACCTGCCCTGGGAATGTTTGATGGGGGCAGTGTAGAGGGAGCTTTACTCTGTTTCTAACCCCGTGCTGTCCCTGTCCTGGGAGTGTTTGATGGGGACAGTGCAAAGGGAGCTTTACTCTGTATCTAACCCCGTGCTGTACCTGTGCTGGGAGTGTTTGATGGGGACGGTGTAGAGGGAGCTTTACTCTGTATCTAACCCCGTGCAGTACCTGTCCTGGGAGTGTTTGAAGGGGACAGTGTAGAGGGAGCTTTACTCTGTATCTAACCCCATGCTGTACCTGCCCTGGGAATGTTTGATGGGGGCAGTGTAGAGGGAGCTTTACTCTGTTTCTAACCCCGTGCTGTCCCTGTCCTGGGAGTGTTTGATGGGGACAGTGCAAAGGGAGCTTTACTCTGTATCTAACCCCGTGCTGTACCTGTCCTGGGAGTGTTTGATGGGGACAGTGTAGAAGGAGCTTTACTCTGTATCTAACCCCGTGCTGTACCTGTCCTGGGAGTGTTTGATGGAGACAGTGTAGAGGGAGCTTTACTCTGTATCTAATCCCGTGCTGTACCTGTCCTGGGAGTGTTTGATGGGACAGTGTAGAGAGAGCTTTACTCTGTATCTAACCCCGTGCTGTACCTGTCCTGGGAGTGTTTGGTGAGGACATTGTTCGAGGTATTTTTAATCTGTATCCGTCTCTGAGCTTCCTTATTGCCATTGTTATGTCCACTCTGTGATGGAGGGACCGCTGGCCTCAGTAAGTGAAGCCGATGTATTAACGATTTTCAATTGTCTCTTTATGCTGCGTGTCCCCAGGAGAAGCAAGCTGTGCTTGACAGTTTGGCAGAGAGAGCGCGTCTGATCGAGGACGTTTTCTGTAACATCCCCGGGTTCCACTGTAACCCTGTGCAAGGAGCCATGTACTCATTTCCCAGGATTGACCTCCCTCCAAAGGCCATTGAGGCAGCTGAGGTAAAACCCACGGAGCTACAAAAGCTTTAATAACAGCAAGATGAACCTTAACCTTTGAACCCTGTTCCAATGTCAGACCAGACACAGCAGCGGCTTGGGCACGGGATCAAATCCGCAATACTTTAGGTTATTTTGTAAGATTGTGCGGAAGGAATGAGCGATTGCATGAAAAAAAAAATAGGGCTTGGAATTTTAAAGCAAAACTTTATTATGAATAAAATATTAAACTCTTTAACCTCATACCCAGAAAGGAAGAAAGGACAGCGTAGAATTACCCCTGAACAATAAAAGTCAATTCCCCATTAAACAACAAGTAAAGAAACCTACAGCTCTTAATCCAGTTTAAAGTCAGCAGGGTATAAGAACATAAGAACTAGGAGCAGGAGTAGACCGTCTGGCCCCTCGAGCCTGCTCCGCCATTCAATGAGATCATGGCTGATCTTTTGTGGACTCAGCTCCTATAGAGTGATACTTGCTCCAAAGACAGATTTGGGCCCCAGTTAGAATCCTTTCAGACTCTGGCTGAATGTCTTCAAATAGCTGCTTCACCTGAGTTGTTTCATCCTCTTCCTTGTCTTCAGGCAAGATTGCTCTGCTTTAACTATTATTACTCTTTTTTTTTGCCATCCTGCTGGGAGAGAACTGTGGACTCGGTCCGGAAGATCAGGATGTAGGAACACAGGAATGAGGAGCAGAAGGAGGCAATTCAGCCCTTCAAGCCTGCTCTGGCATTCAATCAGTTCATGGCTGATCTCTTCCGGGTCTTTAACCCATTTTTAATCAAAAATATATCTATCTCCTTGAAACCATTTAATGACTCAGATTCCATCGCACTATAGGGTAGGGCGTTCCAAAAAATATCCACCCTCTGTGGGAAATAGTTCATCCTCATCTCAGATCTAAATCTGCCATCTCTGAACCCAAATCCGTGACCTCAGCTCCTCGCTCTCCCTTAAAGCTTCTCCAAGCTCAAAGCTTCTCTGCCTTCCTGGGCTCCAGCCAGCAATTATCTAACCTCCCCAAGAGAAAACTACAAATGATCTCTGCAGTCAGCACATTAACTCTCCAGGGACCTCCCCAGTCAAACCACAGTCCATTAGCCTAGAATAAAAACGCATTCCCTTTTCAGTTTCGCCTGCTATTCAAGCTAAACAAAATCATTTTTCAAACCACTGCAGCCAATCACACCATACCCCCAGGCTTCTCCTTCTTAACCTGTCCCAATATCGAGATGCCAATATTCCGACAGTTTCCATCATCAGAACCCCAACAAGCCACAGCAAGACCTGAACAATATCCAGGCTTGAGCTGACAAGTTACATTAGCGCGACACAAGTGCCAGATTATGACCATCTCCTCCTACAAGAGAGGGTCTAATCACCGACCCTTGACATTCAATGCCATGACCATTGCTGAATCCCCCACAATCAACATCCTGGGGGTTAACATTGATCAGAAACTGAACTGGACCCAGCCACATTAATACTGTGGTTACCGGGCAGGTCAGAGGCTGGGGATCCTGCGGTGAGTAACTCACCTCCTGACCCCCCAAAGCCTGTCCACCATCTACAAGGCACAAGTCAGGAGTGTGATGGACTCTCCACTTGCCTGGATGAGTGCAGCTCCAACAACACTCAAGAAGCTCAACACCATCCAGGGCAAAGCAGCCCAGCTTGATTGCTCCTCCTTCCACGAACATTCAAACCCTCCACCACCGACGCACAGTGGCAGCCGTGTGTACCGTCTACAAGATGCACTGCAGTAACTCACCAAGGCTCCTTAGGCAGCACCTTCCAAACCCACGGCCACGGCCATCTAGAAGGACAAGAGCAGCAGATACCTGGGAACCCCACCACCTGGAGGTTCCGCTCCCAGTCACTCCCCACCCTGACTGGGAAATATATCGGCCGTTCCTTCACTGTCGCTGGGGCAACATCCTGGAACTCCCTCCCTAACAGCATTGTGGATGTACTTACACCTCAGGGACTGCAGCGGTTCGAGAAGGCAGCTCACCACCACCTTCTCAAGGGGCAATCACCAAGAACATACTAATTAGGATCAGGAGGCCACTCGGCCCCTCGAGGCTGCCCCACCGTTCAATAAGGTCATTGGCTGATCTGATTGTAACGCCAACCCCACATCCCTGCCGACCCCAATAACCTTTCACCCCCTCGTTCATCAGGAATCTATCCAGCTCTGCCTTAACAATATTCAAAGATTCTGTTCCCACCGCCCTTTGAGGAAGAGAGTACCAGAGACTCACCCCCCCCCCCCCACCGAGAGAGAAAATACTTCTCCTCACTTCCAGTTTAACCAGGTGACCCCTTATTTTTAAACAGTGACCTCTCGTTCTAGATCCTCCCACAAGAGGAAACCTCCTCTCCACACCCACCCTGTCAACACCCCTCAGAATCGGAAAGGTTTCCATCAAGTTGCTTCCTCACTCTGCTAAACTCCAATGGGTACAAACCCAACCTCCCCAACCTAACCTCATCAGAAAACAGAGCAGCATAGTGGCTAGCACTGTTGCTTCGCAGCGTCAGGGTCCCAGGTTCGATTCCCGGCTTGGGTCACTGTCTGTGTGGAGTCTGCACATTCTCCCCGTGTGTGCGTGAGTTTCCTCCGGGTGCTCCGGTTTCCTCCCACAGTCCAAAGACGTGCAGGTTAGGTGGATTGGCCGTGCTAAATTGCCCTTAGTGTCCAAAAAGGTTCGATGGGGTTATTGGGTTAAGGGGAGAGGGTGGAGGTGTTAAGTGGCATGCTCTTTCCAAGGGCCGGTGCAGACTCGATGGGCCAAATGGCCTCCTTCTGCACTGTAAATTCTGTGACAACCCACCCATTCCTGGTGTTAGTCTCCTCTAGATTAACGCTAAATGTTTCTGAAATTTGAATTGGGACAAAGACAAAGATAATAATAATAATAATAATCGCATATTGTCACACGTTAGGCTTCAATGAAGTTACTGTCAAAAGTCCCTAGTCGCCACATTCCCCATTCCAGTGTCTGTTTGGGGAGACTGGTATGGCAATTGAACACGCGCTGCTGCCTCTGTTCTGCATTACAAACCAGCTGTTTAGCCCACTGTGCTAAACCAGCCCTCTGGTTGAGGAGGAGCTTCGGGATGTCAGTACAAAACCACACAATTTTCCCAAACACCGTGCCAACTCACCCTTCAGTTATTCATCAGAGACAGGACCAGCACATTCAGCCCCCGGAGCCTGATACACAGGAACAGGAACAGGCCCATTCAGCCCCTCGAGCCTGTTACACAGGAACAGGAGGAGGCCCATTCAGCCCCTCGAGCCTGTGACACAGGAACAGGAGGAGGCCCATTCAGCCCCTCGAGCCTGTTACACAGGAACAGGAGGAGGCCCATTCAGCCCCTCGAGCCTGATACACAGGAACAGGAGGAGGCCCATTCAGCCCCTCGAGCCTGATACACAGGAACAGGAGGAGGCCCATTCAGCCCCTTGAGCCTGTGACACAGGAACAGCAGGAGGCCATTCAGCCCTTCGAGCCTGATACACAGGAACAGGAGGAGGCCCAATCAGCCCCCGGAGCCTGTTACACAGGAACAGGAGGAGGCCATTCAGCCCCCTCCCTGTTACACAGGAACAGGAGGAGGCCATTCAGCCCCCGGAGCCTGTTACACAGGAACAGGAGGAGGCCATTCAGCCCCTCAAGTCTGTTACACAGGAACAGGAGGAGGTCCATTCAGCCCCTCGAGCCTGTGACACAGGAACAGGAGGAGGCCCATTCAGCCCCTCAAGTCTGTTACACAGGAACAGGAGGAGGTCCATTCAGCCCCTCGAGCATGTGACACAGGAACAGGAGGAGGCCCATTCAGCCCCTCAAGTCTATTACACAGGAACAGGAGGAGGTCCATTCAGCCCCTCGAGCCTGTGACACAGGAACAGGAGGAGGCCCATTCAGCCCCTCGAGCCTGTTACACAGGAACAGGAGGAGGCCATTCAGCCCCTTGAGTCTGTTATACAGGAACAGGAGGAGGCCATTCAGCCCCTCGAGCCTGTTACACAGGAACAGGAGGAGGCCATTCAGCCCCTCGAGTCTCTGACACAGGAACAGGAGGAGGCCATTCAGCCCCTCCAGCCTGTTACACAGGAACAGCAGGCGGCCTCATTCAGCCCCTCGAGCCTGTTACACAGGAACAGGAAGAGGCCATTCAGCCCCTCGAGCCTGTTACACAGGAACAGCAGGAGGCCATTCAGCCCCTCGAGCCTGTGACACAGGAACAGCAGGAGGCAATTCAGCCCCTCGATTATGAGATCAGGCTGAGAGCTTCCAGACCAGGGTATCTGAACGCTGCCACTAATTCACACTAATTCTTCCCAACAGGAGGCAGGACATGCTCCCGATATGTTCTTCTGCTTGAAGTTGCTGGAGGAGACGGGAATCTGTGTTGTTCCAGGCAGTGGATTTGGCCAAATCGAAGGCACCTATCATTTCAGGTACAAGGAGGGAAATAAGGATATTTAGAACATCTCTCACTAACTCTGAATACTCCAAAGTAATGTATGTCCAATAAAAATGGTTGAGGTGCAATCAAACAACAAAACAGACAACCAATTGACACTTGACACTCCCTCAGCACTGACCCTCTGACACTGCGGCACTCCCTCAGCACTGACCCTCTGACAGTGCAGCATTCCCTCAGCACTGACCCTCTGACAGTGCGGCACTCCCTCAGTACTGACCCTCTGACAGTGCGGCTCTCCCTCAGTACTGACCCTCTGACAGTGCGGCACTCCCTCAGTACTGACCCTCTGACAGTGCGGCACTCCCTCAGCACTGACCCTCTGACAGTGCAGCATTCCCTCAGCACTGACCCTCTGACAGTGCAGCATTCCCTCAGCACTGACCCTCTGACAGTGCGGCACTCCCTCAGTACTGACCCTCTGACAGTGCAGCACTCCCTCAGTACTGACCCTCTGACAGTGCGGCACTCCCTCAGTACTGACCCTCTGGCAGTGCAGCACTCCCTCATTACTGGCCCTCTGACAGTGCGGCACTCCCTCAGTACTGACCCTCTGACAGTGCAGCACTCCCTCAGCACTGACCCTCTGACAGTGCGGCACTCCCTCAGTACTGACACTCAGACAGTGCAGCACTCCCTCTGTACTGACCCTCTGACAGTGCGGCACTCCCTCAGTACTGACCCTCTGACAGTGCAGCACTCCCTCAGTACTGACCCTCTGACAGTGTGGCACTCCCTCAGTACTGACCCTCTGACAGTGCAGCATTCCCTCTGCACTGACCCTCTGACAGTGCGGCACTCCCTCAGTACTGACCCTCTGACAGTGCAGCACTCCCTCAGTACTGACCCTCTGACAGTGCAGCACTCCCTCAGTACTGACCCTCTGACAGTGCAGCACTCCCTCAGTACTGACCCTCTGACATTGCAGCACTCCCTCAGTACTGACACTCAGACAGTGCAGCGCTCCCTCCGTACTGACCCTCTGACAGTGCAGCACTCCCTCAGTACTGACCCTCTGACAGTGCAGCACTCCCTCAGTACTGACCCTCTGACAGTGCGGCACTCCCGCAGTACTGACCCTCTGACAGTGCAGCACTCCCTCAGCACTGACCCTCTGACAGTGCGGCACTCCCTCAGAACTGACACTCAGACAGTGCAGCGCTCCCTCCGTACTGACCCTCTGACAGTGCAGCGCTCCCTCAGCACTGACCCTCTGACAGTGCGGCACTCCCTCAGTACTGACCCTCTGACAGTGCAGCGCTCCCTCAGTACTGACCCTCTGACAGTGCAGCACTCCCTCAGTACTGACCCTCTGACAGTGCGGCACTCCCTCAGTACTGACCCTCTGACAGTGCGGCACTCCCTCAGCACTGACCCTCTGACAGTGCAGCGCTCCCTCAGTACTGACCGTCTGACAGCGCAGCACTCCCTCAGTACTGACCCTCTGACAGTGCAGCACTCCCTCAGTACTGACCCTCTGACAGTGCAGCACTCCCTCAGTACTGACCCTCTGACAGTGTGGCACTCCCTCAGTACTAACCCTCTGACAGTGCGGCACACCCTCAGTACTGACCCTCTGACAGTGCGGCACTCCCTCAGTACTGACCCTCTGACAGTGCAGCACTCCCTCAGTTCTGACCCTCTGACAGTGCGGCACTCCCTCAGTACTGACCCTCTGACAGTGCGGCACTCCCTCAGTACTGACCCTCTGACAGTGCAGCACTCCCTCAGTACTGACCCTCTGACAGTGCGGCACTCCCTCAGTACTGACCCTCTGACAGTGCGGCACTCCCTCAGTACTGACCCTCTGACAGTGCAGCACTCCCTCAGTACTGACCCTCTGACAGTGCAGCACTCCCTCAGTACTGACCCTCTGACAGTGCAGCACTCCCTCAGTATGACCCTCTGACAGTGCGGCACTCCCTCAGTACTGACCCTCTGACAGTGTGGCACTCCCTCAGTACTGACCCTCTGACAGTGCGGCACTCCCTCAGTACTGACCCTCTGACAGTGCAGCACTCCCTCAGTGCTGACCCTCTGACAGTGCAGCACTCCCTCCGTACTGACCCTCTGACAGTGCAGCACTCCCTCAGTACTGACCCTCTGACAGTGCGGCACTCCCTCAGTACTGACCCTCTGACAGTGCCGTACTTCCTCAGTACTGACCCTCTGACAGTGCAGCACTCCCTCAGTCCTGACCCTCTGACAGTGCAGCGCTCCCTCTGTACTGACCCTCTGACAGTGCGGCACTCCCTCAGTACTGACCCTCTGACAGTGCAGCACTCCCTCAGTACTGACCCTCTGACAGTGCAGCACTCCCTCAGCACTGACCCTCTGACAGTGCAGCACTCCCTCAGCACTGACCCTCTGACAGTGCAGCACTCCCTCAGCACTGACCCTCTGACAGTGCAGCTCCCTCAGTACTGACCCTCTGACAGTGCGGCACTGCCTCAGTACTGACCCTCTGACAGTGCAGCACTCCCTCAGTACTGACCCTCTGACAGTGCAGCACTCCCTCAGTACTGACCCTCTGACAGTGCGGCACTCCCTCAGTACTGACCCTCTGACAGTGCGGCACTCCCTCAGTACTGACCCTCTGACAGTGCGGCACTCCCTCAGTACTGACCCTCTGACAGTGCCGCACTCCCTCAGTACTGACTCTCTGACAGTGCGGCACTCCCTCAGTACTGACCCTCTGACAGTGCGGTACTCCCTCAGTACTGACCCTCTGACAGTGCGGTACTCCCTCACTACTGACCCTCTGACAGTGCGGCACTCCCTCAGTACTGACCCTCTGACAGTGCAGCGCTCCCTCTGTACTGATCATCTGACAGTGCAGCACTCCCTCAGTACTGACCCTCTGACAGTGCAGCACTCCCTCCGTACTGACCCTCTGACAGTGCAGCACTCCCTCATTACTGACCCTCTGACAGTGCGGCACTCCCTCAGTACTGACCCTCTGACAGTGCCGTACTTCCTCAGTACTGACCCTCTGACAGTGCAGCACTCCCTCAGTCCTGACCCTCTGACAGTGCAGCGCTCCCTCTGTACTGACCCTCTGACAGTGCGGCACTCCCTCAGTACTGACCCTCTGACAGTGCAGCACTCCCTCAGTACTGACCCTCTGACAGTGCAGCACTCCCTCAGCACTGACCCTCTGACAGTGCAGCACTCCCTCAGCACTGACCCTCTGACAGTGCAGCACTCCCTCAGCACTGACCCTCTGACAGTGCAGCTCCCTCAGTACTGACCTTCTGACAGTGCGGCACTGCCTCAGTACTGACCCTCTGACAGTGCAGCACTCCCTCAGTACTGACCCTCTGACAGTGCAGCACTCCCTCAGTACTGACCCTCTGACAGTGCGGCACTCCCTCAGTACTGACCCTCTGACAGTGCGGCACTCCCTCAGTACTGACCCTCTGACAGTGCGGCACTCCCTCAGTACTGACCCTCTGACAGTGCAGCACTCCCTCAGTACTGACTCTCTGACAGTGCGGCACTCCCTCAGTACTGACCCTCTGACAGTGCGGTACTCCCTCAGTACTGACCCTCTGACAGTGCGGTACTCCCTCACTACTGACCCTCTGACAGTGCGGCACTCCCTCAGTACTGACCCTCTGACAGTGCAGCGCTCCCTCTGTACTGACCATCTGACAGTGCAGCACTCCCTCAGTACTGACCCTATGACAGTGCGGCACTCCCTCAGTACTGACCTTCAGTGCAGCACTCCCTCAGTACTGACCCTCTGACAGTGCTGCACTCCCTCAGTACTGACCCTCTGACAGTGCGGCTCCCTCAGTACTGACCCTCTGACAGTGCGGCACTCCCTCAGTACTGACCCTCTGACAGTGCACCACTCCCTCAGTACTGACACTCTGACAGTGCGGCACTCCCTCAGTACTGACCCTCTGACAGTGCGGCTCCCTCAGTACTGACCCTCTGACAGTGCGGCTCCCTCAGTACTGACCCTCTGACAGTGCAGCACTCCCTCAGTACTGACCCTCTGCCTGTGCAGCACTCCCTCAGTACTGACCCTCTGACAGTGCAGCACTCCCTCAGTACTGACCCTCTGACAGTGCGGCACTCCCTCAGTACTGACCCTCTCACAGTGCGGCACTCCCTCAGTACTGACCCTCTGACAGTGCAGCACTCCCTCAGTACTGACCCTCTGACAGTGCGGTACTCCCTCAGTACTGACCCTCTGACAGTGCGGCACTCCCTCAGTACTGACCCTCTGACAATGCAGCACTCCCTCAGTACTGACCCTCTGACAATGCAGCATTCCCTCAGTACTGACCCTCTGACAGTGCAGCACTCCCTCAGTACTGACCCTCTGACAATGCAGCACTCCCTCAGTACTGACCCTCTGACAGTGCAGCACTCCCTCAGTACTGACCATCTGACAGTGCGGTGCTCTGACCCTCCCATGACGTGCAGTGTTGCCGTGGAGTGAAATATTTGCGATGTATATAATTGACATAGATGCAGAGACTGTGAGTAACAAACATATCTCTGTGTTCTGCTGGTTGAATGCCAAGTGGGTGGGTAATCTGTGCAGGAGACTGAGACCTAGCGATTGTGTTTCAGATTGGCAGCTGGTGGACAATGTGGGGAAGGTTGTGTTTCTCTACTTGTTCTGAGAATAAAGAAGCAGAATTGTTTTTTAAAATAGTGATTAGGTAATGTTGCTATTCATGAACATGCGTGTCCCGGCCAGAAATCACGAACGTTAATCAGCAAGCAGACGTAACAATTGTGAAATAACCACTATGTTATTTGGTACAGCAAAGGGAGTGGAGTATAAGAGATTAGTGGTGAGGCCTGGAGCAATGTGTAATGTTTTGGCCGGTTTCAAGTTGGCCAATTAACGTTTGTTGATTGTTGAGAAATTTGCCTTTTGTGTCGATGTGAAAGCCTCTATAAGGGAGAGATTCACTCACAAAATTCAGGCTCAGTGTTTGATTCTTCAATGCGCTGTGTGGGGGCGCTGGCTACACCAGCATTTATTGCCCATCCCTAGTTGCCCATCGGAAGGTGGTGGTGAGCTGCCTTCTTGAACCGCTGCAGTCCCTGAGGTGTAGGTACACCCACAGTGCTGTTAGGGAGGGAGTTCCAGGATTTTGACGACGCGGCAGTGAAGGAACGGCCGATATATTTCCCAGTCAGAATGCTGAATGGTTGGGAGGCAGTGGTGTTTTCATCAATAATCAATAATTCAAAGAGTTCGAACAAGAATAGGACATTTGTTACTATAAATAAAGTCACAGACTTTATTAGTGAACAGTGTTGGTATTTATTCATAAGAATTCTACAGCAGACTCATGGTGTAACCGACTCCCAAAATGTATTTCCCTTCGAGCTTCTTTCACCATGGGGGGTGGGGGGGGGGGGGGGGGGGGTGCTTCCATACCGAGTCCTGATTGGTCACACATGCCATGTGACCCTTACTCTACTGTGTTGCCCTTGAAGGAGGAAAGTGTGTACAACGTGCAAATCACAACTGATTGCCCATGCTTCCACACGGGAACGTTACAAAACAAAGCGTGATTGGTAGACATTAGGGGAGTCGGCCTAAGATGTCGTGAAGATGGAGAAATGTGACAGAGGTGAAGAGAGAGGGGGGAGGTTTCAGAAGGCAAATCCGGAGTTGAGGGCTCAGACAGCAGAAGGCAAGACGACAAGCGGCGGGTGATTGAAGTGGGCAATGCTCAAAGGTCAGATTGGAGGGACACAGTTGTATGAGAGGGTAGGGCCTGGAATAGGGGTGGGTGTGTGAAATGAGGATATTGGCAGAGGGGGGTTCTTTTCTTTTTAAAAAAGGGTGGTAAGGATCAGGATTGAGCGGTCCACAGGATTTTCTCCTGAAGAAGAATTTCTGTTATTAATTTGCTTTCTTTCCTCCCTCCCAGAATGACTATCCTCCCCAAGTTTGAGAAACTCAACATTCTCCTGAACAAGCTGAAGTCTTTCTACCAGGATTTCGTCGAACAGTACTCTTAAAGCATGAAGATCCAGAGCCTCTCCCCACTGAGGGGGCGGAAGAGGGGCGAGGGAGTTTAGGGGATCGAGTGCAATCGCGAGGGGAACAATTTCTTGATGTTTGAACAGGTGCCTGGGAATCATTGTCAGAAATAAAGAGAAACCTCAGACCTGTAACCATTGCATTGTCCGCAGGTTATGGGGGAAGAACAGTGAGATGGTGGGGGGGGGGGGGGGGGGGCTGAAGATGACTTGGGAATGAATAACCAATAAGACACTTGTATGCAATGAATCAATGCAGTCAACTCAATTTGAACTGTCTGCTTATTGGAGTCCAGTTCAAGGCGGTACGTTGAGTTGTTGATGTAAAGTTTCTCTGTTTCACAATCCCTCCGCCTTGTCCTTCCCCCTCAATATCTGGGAGGAAGTTAACTGAACAGGATGTTCATTGTCTTGCGAAAGTTTTTATTCAAATGATCCAACATTAACAATCTTCAGCTCTGATTCAGCCTTGGTTCAAATACATGTGAAGGGTTAAAAGTCAGGAGGTCGGAGTTCGGTGTCTCACAGACGGGGAGGGGGGTCTGTGTTAGGTGTCTCTCAGACGGGGGAGGGGGGGATCTGAGTTCGGTGTCTCTCAGACGCTGGGGTCGGAGTTCGGTGTGTCTCTCAGACGGGGGGTCTGTGTTAAGTGTCTCTCAGATGGGGGGGTCTGTGTAAGGTGTCTCTCAGACGGGGAGGGGGGTCTGTGTTAGGTGTCTCTCAGATGGAGGGGGTCTGAGTTAGGTGTCTCTCAGATGCTGGGGTCGGAATTCGGTGTGTCTCTCAGACAGGGGGGTCTGTGTTAAGTGTCTCTCAGACGGGGGGTCTGTGTTAGGTGTCCCTCAGATGGGGGGGGGGGGGTTTCTGAATTAGGTGTCTCTCAGATGGGGGGGGGGGGGTTCCCAGTTGTCCATTGAGTTCCCAGTCATCCATTGGGTTCCTCTTTGGCCATTCAGTTCCCAGTGTCCATTCAGTTCCCAGTCATCCATTGGGTTCCTCTTTGGCCATTCAGTTCCCAGTGTCCATTAGGTTCCCAGGTGTCCATTAGGTTCCCAGTTGTCTATTAGATTCCCAGTCATCCATTGAGTTCCTCTTTGGCCATTGAAGTCCCAGTTGTCCATTGAGTTCCCAGTTCCCCATTGGGTTTCCACTTGTCCATTGGGTTCCCAGTTCCCCATTGGGTTCCCAGTTCCCCATTGGGTTCCCAGTTCCCCATTGATTTCCCTGTTGTCCATTCATTTCCCAGTTCCCCATTGGTTTCCCTGTTGTCCATTCATTTCCCAGTTCCCCATTGGGTTCCCAGTTGTCCATTGAGTTCCCAGTTCCCCATTGGGTTCCCAGTTCCCCATTGGGTTCCCAGTTCCCCATTGGGTTCCCAGTGCCCCATTGATTTCCCTGTTGTCCATTCATTTCCCAGTTCCCCATTGGGTTCCCAGTTGTCCATTGAGTTCCCAGTTGTCCATTGAGTTCCCGGTTTTTAGACATAGAATTTACTGTGCAGAATGAGGCCATTTAGCCCATCTAGTCTGCACCGGCCCTTGAAAAGACCACCCTACTTAAGCCCACTGCTGCACCCCATCCCAGTGACCCCACCTAACCTGTTTGGACACTATGGGCAATTTAGCATGGCCAATCCACCTAACCCGCACATCTTTGGACTGTGGGAGGAAACTGGAGCACCCGGAGGAAACCCACGCAGACACGGGGAGAATGTGCAGACTCCGCACAGACGGTGAGCCAAGCCGGGAATCGAACCTGGGACCCTGGAGCTGTGAAGTAGCAGTGCTAACTGTGCTATTGTGCTGCCCAATTGGATTCTCAGTTGTCCATTGGATTCCCAGTTCGCCATTTGATTCCCAATTGTCCACCGAGTTCGCAGTTATCCATTGATTTCTAATCCCACCTTCTTGCACCTGGTCCATATCCCTGCGGCTTACAGCACTTAAGGTGCAGATCCAGGTACTTTTTGAAAGAGTTTAGGGTCTCTGCCTCCATCCCCAACTCGAGCAGTGAACTCTAGATGTCCTCAGTGATGTCATTGTGTGGGTGGAGCTGGGCTGTGGCTCCGTGAGCTGTTTTTTTGTTTCGCTTTCAGTTTGGACTGCTGCGGACTCAGGGAGGAAGAAGTATTTTGGTCTGTGTCTCTATTTTCATTTTAAAGAGGCGTTCCAAGGAAAAACCCATTGATTTCCGCTACCTGCTGTTTTGGCAACTTAAAGGATATAGTTTGCTGAGTTAAGAGGGAATTCATTAAGGGTTATACATAGATTCTTGCAGCTGGGTGGTGTCTTTATGTTTGTAATTGATAAACATTCTTGCTGTATATATATACATATATATATATAATTCTCAGAATAAAGCTTGTTTTGATTAAAGTGTCTGGGAAGACTGACAAATCACACCTGAAGGGAAGGCTCTTGTGCTTATCCGGCTAAATTCAACATAAAGATTGTGGGGAAGATGAATTTCATATTATAGTTTGGAGTTTTTAAACCCTGGCCCATCACAAAATGCGAGAGGTGCCGGGTTCAGACCCGGGTTCAGATCCCGGACGATCTGAGGGGATATATAAATCCCCATCTATGTAAAAACAACAGCAAGAGTTTTGATAAGTTACAAACACAAAGACCCCACCCAGCTACAGTAAATCTATGTATAACCCTTAATGAATTCCCCCTTAACTGTTCCAATTCAAAGACAAAATCCCATAAAGCAAAATCCCCTTTTCAGGGGTGTGGCCCAGCACCCTGTATTCTCACTTGAATAAGACTGGCTTTCCCTGAGATTCTGACCCCACCTCAGCAGCAGGTTTAACCCTTCTGGAAAGCAAACTATGGCCTGGATTCTCCGTTTCCGGGACTGTGTTTCCACGCCGTCGTGAAAACTGTGGTCCTGTACGCCAGGAAAACTGTTGTCAAAAGGCCACAGATTCACCGTCTTGCTGGGGGCGAGCAGGCAGCTGTCGTATTGCTCGCACCTCTAGCTGCCGATATGGCCCCCACACTTCCGGATCAGAGGCCGTGCATGCGCACGGTAGCGGCCTCCAGAGGCCGCACCGTGCTCCATGGTGGACTCAGCCCGCTAACTATGATCGGCAAAGTAGTGCCCCCCCATCGGCCGCTCATGCCCCCCGGTTCGCCCGCACACATCTCCCCCCCTAACCTCCGATCGGCCCTCCCCCGTACGTGGCGACCCCGGACTGAGTCCGCAGCCGCCACATGAAGATCCCGGACAGTTGGACCATGAGAGGTCCGCGCCGTCGGCAATTCAGCCGGTCGGGGACGGAGAACACCGATTTATTGGGGGGGGGGGGGGGGGGGGGAATTGCGAAATCAGCACTGGCCCCGATTTTGAATTTTGAGCATGAAAACGGATTCTCCGCCCCATTGCCAAATGAGATTTCGCCATGGGGGGGGGGGGGGGGGCAATGCAACCCTATATCTTTTAAGTTAACAAAGCAGCAGGTAGCTGTAATCAGAAGCCATGTGATCAGACAAAAAGCTTTCTGAAAGGAACACTCTCCCATGACACTTCCCCTCATCATTTTGTACACCTGAATTAAATCACCCCTCAGCCTTGGGTGTTCCAACGAAACTAACCCCAGCCGATCCGATCTCTCCTCGTCGCCACACTTTTCCAGCCTTGGCAACATTCTTGTAAACATCCTGATCGCTTCCCCGTGGGGATTGGCTGGAGGTTTCCGATCCCTCCGCTCCCTGAATGGAGCAGTGAATTAATCCTGTTCATTGTGTATGGAGACGCCGTAACGTTCACCTCTATCTGGCACTTTTCGTGATCAAACACCTTCATTCTTCTCCCTAATGCTGGTAGTGTGGACAAGTGATTAACTTTCAGAATGGGGCTAGTCAATATTCATTCCCGTGTTATGTTCACACTCTGGATTGTCACAACTGCCTGAAAATTCTTTCTGAGAGACTTTAGTTCATCCAAAAACAGACTACTGTGGATGGTGCTAACTGAAAATCCAAACAGATCGCGTGGAAACACTCAACAGACCTGGTATCACCTGTCAGAGAGAAACAGAGTCACCATTTCAGGTTATTTAATGTTGGAAATGGGTATCTTATTGCACAATTACTTGATAAATGATTTAGGAATCTGTAAATTCCTGCAGTGGGTTGCACCAATTACATTTCATATTGTCATATTCCTGTGAACAAGGCCTGTGTCTGAGGCCAATTTTAACCTGGGTCTGTTTGCAACGGGTAATATTATTTTCAAAATCAACATGTCTCGGTTGATTTTAACCTTTGAGCTACCTCCCAATTGCTCGTACCACTTTTTAATCGGGTATTTTTATAATTCCTGCCTCTGATTGAACTACTTGACATTCACTCCTGATATTCCAAATGCTGGAAGTTACCATCCTCTGATAATTCAGGGTCCCGATTCTCCCTGTGTGCACAAGGTCAAGGTGGGCTCAGGTATCTATTTGTAAATGCTTGAAGCAGGGACGGTCAGAAGGATTATAAGATTGTGTTTTCCAGTCTGTCTTTCCTGTTATTGTTTGAAGAATAAACGGTTTTAAATCATTGCCGGTGTCTTGATCTCCAGCTGTTATTGAATGAAGAATAAAAGATCTTCTTTCCTTTTGCTGAACCATTGACTGCTGACTTTCACTCCAGGTCACAGGTATAAGAACATAAGAACTAGGAGCAGGAGTCGGCCATCTGGCCCCTCGAGCCTGCTCCGCCATTCAATTAGATCATGGCTGATCTTTTGTGGACTCAGCTCCACTTTCAGGCCCGAACACCATAACCCTTAATCCCTTTATTCTTCAAAACAGCCCAAGATTACTGAGCCACTGGGGCAAATGCAAAGAGATTAAAAACTCTCTATTATTCAGGTTAGAGGGTGAATTGATATCGCTGTTTAACGTGAAAAATTGATGTGTTAGGATCACGGACCAGATCCCAACATCTGTTACGATCCTGGACCAGATCCCAACATTTGTCAAGATCCTGGATCAGATCCCGACATTTGTTATGATCCTGGACAATATCCCGACATTTGTTAGGATCCCGGACAAAATCCCGACATTTGTTAGGATCCTCGACAATATCCCGACATTTGTTAGGATTCCAGACAAAATCCCGACATTTGTTAGGATCCTGGACCAGATCCCGACATTTGTTAGGATCCTGGACCAGATCCCGACATTTGTTAGGATCCTGGACAAGATCCCAACATTTCTTACGATCCTGGACAAGATCCTGACATTTGTTAATATCCCGGACATGACCCCGACATTTGTTAGAATCACGGACCAGATCCCAACATTTGTCAAGATCCTGGATCAGATCCCGACATTTGTTACGATCACAGACAAGAACCCAAAATATTGTTACTTAAATTTTTAAAACTATGAGGAAATAGTTCCACTGATCAATGGGTATCTTTTAAATTAAAACAAATTTTATTCTTGACATAAGATTAAACACATTAACATCACAGAGAATAGCTTTTCAATTAACAGTTCATTCTTAAAATAATACGAATAATACAGGGTTACTTGCTGTACACGTGTGTAGGGATTTCTTGGAAAAACTGCTTGGACAGACAGAGCGAGGGAGAGAGACCCTTTCAGGAAACAACGGGATGACCCTTCCGTCTGTGTCAGACTCCTGCTCCACCTGGCAGCATTTTCCAAAAACTGCTGCTCAACTTAAAAACCCCTCGCAGACTGTCAAACCCGTATCAACATGCAAAACTACAGACAGACCTGGCTCCCCCCATTAATTACATAATCTTTATCTCACTCAGATCCCATGACCTGCTTATGCAAATTAAATACAGGGTGTGAATCTTCCAAGAAATGGCTAAGTGTAATTTTGGGTGAGTTTGGAGGGGGCGGGGAGCATGTCCCATTAGCTTTATGGGTGAGATCCGGGACCTGGATTTACCCCCCATTTTTGGGGGCTAGGGGAGTTTCTCACTGGTCAATCCCACAGAATTTTTTTCTGTAGTGGGGGATTAAACCCGTCAGACAGACCAGATCCTCAGAGATCAGGATGCCATTTTGAAAGGATTTCCTGATGTCAAAGTGAGCTTGAGGGTCACGTACAGCCCCGCCCATGGATAATGTTAGGCAACACGCCTAACCTTCCACCCCGGGGGGGGGGGGCAACCTCCCTCCCATCAATTGAAATTAGTTTGAGCTCTTCCCCTCCCTCCTCCCCACCATAATCCAGCCATGAGAGTGACCCTGCCCCACACCTACCCATCCATGTGGACATCAGGGCATTGCCACCTCCCTCAAGTGGGATTGTTAAGGGCCCCCACCTTTTGGGCCCTCCTTTTAGAACTCCCATTTCAAGCCCCCAACCAACATAGTGCCCCTTCATAAGCCTTCACCCCCCCACCCTTCATAATCCCTTCAATGGGCATGGCCCCCCTCATGCACAGTCCCTTGACACTGCCAACCTGGTACCAGGGCACTGCCCTTCCCTGGCCCATTATGGGTCTCCTGCGATGGTCCCAGTGCTATGGAATTGGCACTGGTCCGCAATGCGGTGGGAGAATCGCGCCCACAATGACTCAAATTATCTACTCTCCAGGGAATCTCCAGCAATCGTAACAAAGTTCCATTCGGCCTCTCTTTGTAAACAAATGCACGGTTGAATAAATGATGAGCCCACTTTTACATCATCTTAATTGCACCTTTTGCAGGCACTCCGCCTGCCTGTACGTTCAACGAGGAATTTAAAACAAATGACTGCAACAGATATATGTACAATATATAGACCAATTTCTTGTATTCAACACATATGGAATATGGTCTGGACCCCTCAACCATGCAAACAGTCTGCTTTTTACACCTTTATTCTTTTGTGAGATGTGGGCGTCTCTGGGCTCTGTTGCCCATCTCTAATTGCCCTTGAACTGAGTGATTAGCTTGGCCATTTCAGAGGGGGGCAGGTAAGTGTGAACCACATCTCTGTGTGACACATAGGCCAGACGGTATAAGAAGGGCAGATTTCCTTCCCTAACGGACACTAGTGAGACTATCTTTATAATTCCATATTTTATTCTGTATTCGTAGGCGGTTGTCAGCAGCGACGTTACCACTACTGCACCATCGCCCCGGGTGTTTTAGAGGGTGGGCGAGGTGTCATTGTACCAGATTAACTGATAAGATGATCCAGCACAGGAAGAAGCCATATGGCCCATCACTGCAATCTGGCTAATTAACGGTGGTATCCGATTAATCGCACTCCTCCCTCCCCCCTCCTCCACTTTCCTCAGAGATCTGCAATTCTCTCCTTTTCAATTATCCATCTGATCCCCTTTCGAAAGTTATTGTTGAACCTGCTTCTCCCAAGCAGAACATTCCAGAAGTGAAACAAAGGGACGAGCCAGTGAAGCTGTGAGATTCCCCACCGAGGTTAGTGTCTGGGCCAACAATTCACAGTTAGTTTGGTCGAGGGGATGGATCGATCATGGGAAGAGGGGAAACGAGCATGATTAGGATCTGGCGGAGGCTGGAGGCCGGCAGGAAGATTGGGCTGTGGTGTTGTGGATTTTGTGCATTTGAAATCTTCTCACGACTCAATAGATTTGAGGTTGGTGACCCTGGAGGTGGAGAACACCTTTAGTACATAGAACATAGAACAGACAGTGAAGAAGGAGGCCATTCGGCCCATTGAGTCAACACCAACCCACTTAAACCCTCACTTCCACCCTATCCCCGTAACCCAATAACCCTTCCTAAGCTTTTTGGACACTAAGGGCAATTATCAAGGCCAATCCACCTAACCTGCACGTCCTTCGGGACTTGTGGGAGGAAACCGGAGCACCCGGAGGAAACCCACGCAGACACGGGGGGAACGTGCAGACTCCGCACAGACAGTGACTCAAGCCGGGAATCGAACCTGGGACCCTGGCGCTGTGAAGCCACGATGCTAGTAATGACTGGGATTCCAGTTTACTTGATATGATAATAACCAGGTGAGGCTCTCTGACCGTGATGGAGTCTCACATCAGAGCTGGGCATCAGTGTAAAGTCTTCAGCCTCCAGCCTGAAAGGCTTTGGAAATGAGCTTGGTGTTGGCGTCCAAATCACGCCAACTGTGGTTCTTTTCTGATTGGTTATGAACGCTGACTTGAAATCTGGCTTTGTGAATAAAGAATGCAAGCTTGCATTGCTATAGCCCCTTTCACATCCTCAATGTCCCAAAGAGCTTGAGAGACAATGAAGAATTTGCTGAAATTGCTCACGGTTGCAAAGCGGCCGTTAATGTGGGCACAGCAAGATCCCAAAAGCAGCAATGTGATAATGATCAGATCATTAGTTCATGTGCGATGGAGCAAAGTCTGCAGAGGGATTTCGATTAAGTGAGTGGGCAAGGGTCTGGCAGATGGAGTTCAATGTTGGTCAATGTGAGGTCATCCATTCTGTTCGGAATAACAGCAAAGTACCGGTACGGTAGCACAGTGGTTAGCACTGTGGCTTCACAGCTCCAGGGTCCCAGGTTCAATTCCCCGCTGGGTCACTGCCTGTGCGGAGTCTGCACGTTCTCCCCGTGTCTGCGTGGGTTTCCTCCGGGTGCTCCGGTTTCCTCCCATAAGTCCCGAAAGACGTGCTTGTTAGGTGAATTGGACATTCTGAATTCTCCCTCAGTGTACCCGAACAGGCGCCGGAATGTGGCAACTAGGGGAGTTTCACAGTAACGGGAGTTCAGTATTTCCATCATCCCATTAGAATGGTGGCGAGATTGGGGCAGCACGGTGGCACAGTGGTTAGCATTGCTGCCTATGGCGGTGAGGACCTGGGTTCGAATCCCGGCCCTGGGTCACTGTCCGTGTGGAGTTTGCACGTTCTCCCGTGTCTGCGTGGGTTTCACCCCCACAACCCAAAGATGTGCACGATAGGTACATTGGCCACTCTAAATTGCCCCTTAATTGGAAAAAATAATTGGGTACTCTAAATTTAAAAAAAAAGAATGGTGGCGAGATGGGAACCAAATCAGTGGGACGAAGAAAAGAGAAACAATTCCGTAATAAAAGAAAGGACAGTAAAATGCAGAAGGTCGGCCGGCGTGGGCCCCGAAGGTCGGCCGGGTTGGGCCCCGAAGGTCGGTCAGCGTGGGTCCTGAAGGTCGGCCAGCGGGGGTCCCGAAGGTCGGCCAGCGTGGGCCCCGAAGGTCGGCCAGCGTGGGCCCCGAAGGTCGGCCGGCGTGGGTCCCGAAGGTCGGCCAGCGTGGGCCCGAAGGTCGGCCGGCGTGGGTCCCGAAGGTCGGTCGGCGTGGGTCCCGAAGGTCGGCCGGCATGAGCCCCGAAGGTCGGCCAGCGTGGGTCCCGAAGGTCGGCCGGCGTGGGTCCCGAAGGTCGGCCAGCGTGGGTCCCGAAGGTCGGCCAGCGTGGGCCCCGAAGGTCGGCCGGCGTGGGTCCCGAAGGTCGGTCGGCGTGGGTCCCGAAGGTCGGCCAGCGTGGGCCCCGAAGGTCGGCTAGCGTGGGCCCCGAAGGTCGGCCGGCGTGGGTCCCGAAGGTCGGCCAGCGTGGGCCCCGAAGGTCGGCCGGCGTGGGTCCCGAAGGTCGGCCGGCGTGGGTCCCGAAGGTCGGCCAGCGTGGGCCCCGAAGGTCGGCCGGCGTGGGTCCCGAAGGTCGGTCGGGGTGGGTCCCGAAGGTCGGCCAGCGTGGGTCCCGAAGGTCGGTCAGCGTGGGTCCCGAAGGTCGGCCACCATGAGCCCCGAAGGTCGGTCAGCGTGGGTCCCGAAGGTCGGCCGGCGTGGGCCCCGATGGTCGGCCAGCGTGGGTCCCGAAGGTCGGCCGGCGTGGGTCCCGAAGGTCGGCCTGCGTGGGTCCCGAAGGTCGGCCGGCGTGGGTCCCGAAGGTCGGCCGGCGTGGGTCCCGAAGGTCGGCCTGCGTGGGTCCCGAAGGTCGGCCGGCGTGGGTCCCGAAGGTCGGCCAGCATGGGTCCCGAAGGTCGGTCAGCGTGGGTCGCGAAGGTCGGCCGGCGTGGGCCCCGAAGGTCGGCCAGTGTGGGTCCCGAAGGTCGGCCAGCGTGGGTCCCGAGGTCAGTCAGTGTGGGTCCCGAAGGTCGGCCGGTGTGGGTCCCGAGGGTCGGCCGGTGTGGGCCCCGAAGGTCGGCCGGCGTGGGTCCCGAAGGTCGGTCAGCGTGGGTCCCGAAGGTCGGTCAGCGTGGGTCCCGAAGGTCGGTCAGCGTGGGTCCCGAAGGTCGGTCAGCGTGGGCCCCGAAGGTCGGTCAGCGTGGGTAGCGAAGGTCGGTCAGCGTGGGTCCCGAAGGTCGGCCAGCGTGGGTCCCGAAGTCGGCCGGCGTGGGTCCCGAAGGTCGGTCAGCGTGGGCCCCGAAGGTCGGTCAGCGTGGGCCCCGAAGGTCGGTCAGCGTGGGCCCCGAAGGTCAGTCAGTGTGGGTCCCGAAGGTCGGTCAGCGTGGGTAGCGAAGGTCGGCCGGCGTGGGCCCCGAAGGTCGGTCAGCGTGGGTCCCGAAGGTCGGTCAGCGTGGGTTGCGAAGGTCGGCCGGCGTGGGTCCCGAAGGTCGGTCAGTGTGGGCCCCGAAGGTCGGCCGGCGTGGGCCACGAAGGTCGGCCGGTGTGGGTCCCGAAGGTCGGTCAGCGTGGGTAGCGAAGGTCGGTCAGCGTGGGTCCCGAAGGTCGGCCGGTGTGGGTCCCGAAGGTCGGTCAGCGTGGGTCCCGAAGGTCGGTCAGCGTGGGTCCCAAAGGTCGGTCAGCGTGGGTCCCGAAGGTCGGTCAGCGTGGGTCCCGAAGGTCGGTCAGCGTGGGTCCCGAAGGTCGGCCGGCGTGGGTCCCGAAGGTCGGCCAGTTGGGGAAAATGGGTCGCGGGGAAGAAAGTTTGAGAAACACTGCATGAGGATGACTACTCGAATATAAACAATGTGCTGGGTATGGGGGGAAAGGTAGGCGAGTGGCATTAAGCCATGGTACCTGGTTCCAGGACCAGTGCAGATACAATGGGCTAAATTGCTTCCTCTGCGTTGTAACCATTCTATCATTCTGTGTGGGTGGTACTGAACATGGGCAGCTTGATAGCACAGTGGTTAGCACTGTGGCTTCACAGCGCCAGGGTCCCAGGTTCAATTCTCCGCTGGGTCACTGTCTGTGCGGAGTCTGCACATTCTCCCCGTTTCTGCGTGGGTTTCCTCCGGGTGCTCCGGTTTCCGAAAGACGTGCAGGTTAGGTGGATTGGATATTTTTAATTCTCTCTCTGTGTACCAGACACTTCATTGCAGTGTTAATGTAAGCCGACTTGTGACAATGAAGATTATTATATTTTATTCTATTCTAAATGGACTATTATTTAAATGGTGCAAAATTGCAGCATGCGGCTGTGCAGAGGGACCTGGGTGTGCTAGTGCATGAGTCACAGAAAGTTGGTTTGCAGGTCCAGCAGGTGATTAAGAAGGCAAATGGAATGTTGTCCTTCATTGCAAGAGGGATGGAGTTTAAAAGCAGAGAGGTTATGTTGCAGCTGTATGGGGTGCTGGTGAGGCCACGTCTGGGGTACTGTGTACAGTTTTGGTCTCCTTACTTGAGAAAGAATGTACTGGCACAGGAGGGGGTGTAGAGGAGATTCACTAGGTTGATTCCGGAGTTGGGAGCATTGACTTATGAGGAGAGACTGAGTAGACTGGGACTGTACTGATTGGAATTCAGAAAAATGAAAGGGGATGTTTTCAAAGCATAAAAAATTCTGAAGGGAATTTAAAAAAATATTTGGTCATTTACGGGCTGTGGGTGTCAATGGTCAGACCAGCATTTATTGGCTACCCCTAGTTGCCCTTGAGAAGGTGGTGGTGAGCTGCTTTCTTGAAGCCGTTGGAGCTGAACTCATCCAGGCAAGTGGAGAGTTTTCCATTACACTCCTGACTTGTGACTTATAGATGGTGGGCAGGCTTTGGAGGGGTCAAGAGGTGAGTTACTCACCGTAGGATTCCTAACCTTTGACCTGCCCTGGTAGCCAGTGTTTATATGGCTAGTCCAGTTCAGTGTCTGAATAAATAGGATGGAGGCAGGGAGGTTGTTTCCACTGGCGGGTGAAAGCAGAACTAGGGGGCATAGCCTCAAAATAAGGGGAAGTAGATTTAGGACTGAGTTTAGGAGGAACTTCTTCACCCAAAGGGTTGTGAATCTATGGAATTCCTTGCCCAGTGAAGCAGTTGAGGCTCCTTCATTAAATGTTTTTAAGGTAAAGATAGTTTTTTGAAGAATAAAGGGATTAAGGGTTATTAAGTGTTCGGGCCGGAAAGTGGAGCTGAGTCCACAAAAGATCAGCCATGATCCCATTGAATGGCGGAGCAGGCTCGAGGGGCCAGATGGCCGACTCCTGCTTCTAGTTCTTATGTTCTTATGAAGGGTGATCATTGGCCCCAGATCACTGGGGAATCCCCCCCCCCCCCCCCCCCCACACCCCCCACACCCTGCTTCTGTAGCCAATGGGGCTGAGTGATGCCTTAATGCCCCACCAGAGGGAGCCTCAGGTTACCCGCCTCATTTGAAAGCTGGTAAACCAAGATCCTTATCACACGGCTGACTGTGGGATCTTACTGTGCACAACATGGCTGGAGCATTTCTGACTTTGGAACAGCGAATATTCTTTAAGAAATTTGTGAAATGCTTTGGGATGTTCCAGGTGCTATAGGAATGCAGGCTCTTTCTGCTCCTTCAGTTTCTGGAGAGTAATATTGGGCGGGGTTGAATACTCTGAACTCTGACCTTCTCTAAGCACTTTCAAACCAGTTCCTTCTGGAAATAGTTTTGTGTTGTGTGTGGCCTGTACATTTTGGCACACGGTGTGTTGTACGTTTGGTGGTTTGGAATCTGCACAGCAGCTGGAATGTGGACCTGTGCCCACCGTCAGCTCCGAGGGAACCCGCCGCTGGCCCAGCCTCTCTTAAACAAGTTCGATTAAAATTGTCCCAATCCTGAAATCGATGATCAGGGTTTGATTTATTGGAAATGTTGCTGCCGTTTTCCAAATTCCAGCATTTTTAACAACAGAATATCCTGAGAACGTTATCCTGCTTCCCCGTACAGGCCTTACTCTGGGCTGCTTTAGCACAGTGGGCTCAACAGCTGGCTTGTAATCAGAGGATTTACAGCGCAGAAGGAGGCCATTCAGCCCATCGAGTCTGCACCGGCTCTTGGAAAGAGCACCCTACCCAAGCCCACACCCCCACCCTAACCCAGTAACCCCACCCAACACTAAGGGCAATTTTGGACACTAAGGGCAATTTATCCTGGCCAATCCACCTAACCCGCACATCTTTGGACTGTGGGAGGAAACCGGAGCACCTGGAGGAAACCCACGCACACACGGGGAGGATGTACAGACTCCGCACAGACAGTGACCCAGCCGGGAATCGAACCTGGGACCCTGGAGCTGTGAAGCATTTGTGCGATCCACAATGCTACCGTGCTGCACAAGGCCAGCAGCGCGGGTTCAATTCCGTACCAGCCTCCCCGAACAGGCGCCAGAATGTGGCAACTAGGGGCTTTTCACAGTAACTTCATTGAAGCCTACTACTTGAAGCAATTTTCATTTCATTTCCATCCCCACCTCGCCATCTCCCCCACCCCTCACTGTGTCCAACCCCCATCTTCCTGCCCCGCCCACTTACCCCATCTCCATGCCCCGCCCACTTTCCCCCATCTCCATGCCCCGCCCACTTTCCCCCCATCTCCTTGCCCCACCCACTTACCCCATCTCCATGCCCCGCCCACTTACACCCATCTCCTTGCCTCGCCCACTTACCCCCATCTCCTTGCCTCGCCCACTTACCCCCATCTCCTTGCCCCACCCACTTACCCCATCTCCATGCCCCGCCCACTTACACCCATCTCCATGCCCCGCCCACTTACACCCACCTCCTTGCCCCGCCCACTTTCCCCCATCTCCATGCCCCGCCCACTTTCCCCATCTCCTTGCCCCGCCCACTTACCCCCATCTCCATGCCCCACCCACTTACCCCATCTTCCTGCCCCGCCCACTTACCCCATCTCCATGCCCCGCCCACTTCCCCCCATCTCCATGCCCCGCCCACTTTCCCCCATCTCCTTGCCCCACCCACTTACCCCATCTCCATGCCTCGCCCACTTACCCCATCTCCTTGCCCCGCCCACTTACCCCATCTCCTTGCCACGCCCACTTACCCCCATCTCCTTGCCACGCCCACTTACCCCATCTCCATGCCTCGCCCACTTATCCCCATCTCCATGCCCCGCCCACTTACCCCCATCTCCTTGCCCTGCCCACTTACCCCCATCTCCTTGCCCCGCCCACCTACACCCATCTCCTTGCCACGCCCACTTACCCCCATCTCCTTGCCCCACCCACTTACCCCCATCTCCATGCCTCGCCCACTTACACCCATCTCCTTACCTCACCCACTTACCCCCATCATGCCCCGCCCACTTACCCCCATCTCCTTGCCCCGCCTACTTACCCCATCTCCTTGCCCCGCCCACTTACCCCATCTCCTTGCCCCATCCACCCACCCAATTGGTGAGGCCACACCTGGAGTATTGTGCGCAGTTTTGGTCTCCTTCTCTGAGGAAGGATGTTCTTGCTCTCGAGGGAGTGCGGCGAAGGTTTACCAGATTGATTCCAGGGATGGCGGGACTGGCATATGAGGAGAGACTGACTAGGTTGGGATTGTTCTTGCTGGAGTTCAGAAGAATGAGGGGGGAACTCATAGGGACGTATAAAATTCTAACAGGACTGGACAGGGGTAGATGCAGGGAAGAGGTTACCAATGATGGGTGTGTCCAGAACCAGGGGTCACGGCCTGAGGATTCAGGGTAAACCGTTTCGGACAGAGATAAGGAGACATTTCTTCACCCAAAGAATAGTGAGCCTGTGGAATTCATTACCACAGGAAGTAGTTGATGCTAAAACATTGAATATATTCAAGAGGCGGCTGGATATAGCACTTGGGGAGAATGAGGCCAAAGGCTATGGGGAGAAAGCAGGTTTAGGCTATTGAGTTGGATGATCAGCCATGATCGTGATGAATGGCGGAGCAGGCTCGAAGGGCCAAAAGGCCCCCTCCTACCTCTATCTTCGATGTATCTATATACCCACACCACCTTTCCCCGTCCACCCACCACCATCACATTGTCTCATCCACTCACCCCCATTTCCTTGTCCCATCTGTTATGTTCTGTGTTATGGTCACAGTACAGAGGCACACAGAACATCAAGTTCTTTGATTATTAAAATAATTTATTAACAAGATCAACACATGGAAAGATTACTAACGAACTATTATACAAACAGTAACTGATAATTGAATTAGAACATAGAACATAGAACACTACAGCGCAGTACGGGCCCTTCGGCCCTCGATGTTGCGCCGACCTGTGAAACCATCTGAAGCCTATCTGACCTACACTATTCCATTTTCATCCATATGTCTATCCAGCGACCACTTAAATGCCCTTAAAGTTGGCGAGTCTACTACTGTTGCAGGCAGGGCGTTCCACACCCCTACTACTCTCTGAGTAAAGAAACTGCCTCTGACATCTGTCCTATATCTATCACCCCTCAATTTAAAGCTATGTCCCCTCGTGTTGGTCATCACCACCCGAGGAAAAAGACTCTCACTGTCCACCCTATCTAACCCTCTGACTATCTCCTGGAGCTACTTCTAATGCGACTGTCCTCGCTCCCATACGATTCACTCCCAACTGCCAGTTCTCTCCAGTCACGTGGTGGATCTCTATCGCCACCTGGTGCTCGGGGGTCATACCGATAACTATATACATTGACAGATCACTGTGTACATTGATGTGAACAATGCATATCACCACATCCCCCTTCCTTTGGAATCATTTACACATATAACTGTGCTTTACAAAACATGACTGCATGATAACTTTCGACATGTACTGCACACAGTTCACTACACGTTCAGTCTGTCAGGTTTACGATGTAATCTGATCTCCTGAGCAGTGGCTGAGTCGGCGATTCTTTATTTCCCGTTAGTGTTCCTGATGATTTTGTTTTTACTGCTGTGGATGTTTCTCTGAGTGCTGACTCTGATTGGTGGTCTGAATCCTCTTCAGGTGTTTTGGGATTACATACCAACTCTTCTGTTGGACAAAATGAAGCGACGTTGAACTTTGAACCGCGCTGTTTGGTCCCTTTGCAAGACTGAGCCACCCTCAGTGATGGTGAGAAATGGATGTGGACCTGCCTGTTACAGTATCTTTGCAAGCCTTACCCATCTGTTTCCATTGGCCTCCTCCAGTCTAACCGTGTCACCCGGATGTACTGGAGGAACTTCCTTGCGAATCTGTCGCAGAAACCTTTCTGCCTCCTTTCCTGAAGAAGCAGTTCCCACCCCAGTCCTCGATCCACAGGGTGAGTCGCGATGGACGGCAGGGTCGTTTGTAGCTGACCGTTCATTAGCAGCTGCGCTGGTTTCACCCATTGACAAGCGGCTCCGAGCGATGGCTGAGAGCCGCCAGATACATGTCTCCCTGACAATCGTCTTTCAGCAGCTGTTTAACAATGTACATGCCCTTTTCTGCCTTCCCGTTTAACTGGGGATATAAAGAACTTGAAGCAATGTGCGTAAAGTTATACTGACGGGCGAATTCACGCCACTCTGAGTTTTTGAAACCATTGTCAGTCATACTGTGTTTGGTATGCCAGGGCGGGCAACAATCTCTTTAGTATGTTGGATAACACACCGAGCAGTTGGGTTTGCTGAACTGGGCCACCTCTGGGTAATTAGAGAAGTAATCAATGATCAAAAGGTATTCTTTCCCATTGAAGTGGAAAAGATCCATGTCCATGAGTAAATTTGCAGATGACACTAAAGTCGGTGGAGTTGTGGACAGTGCAGAAGGATGTTACAAGTTACAGACGGACATAGATAAGCTGCAGAGCTGGGCTGACAGCTAGCAAATGGAGTTTAATGCAGAAAAGTGTGAGGTGATTCATTTTGGAAGGAATAACAGAAAGACAGAGTACTGGGCTAATGGTAAGATTCTTGGTTGTGTGGATGAGCAGAGAGATCTCGGTATCCATGTACATAGATCCCTGAAAGTTGCCACCCAGGTTGAGAGGGTTGTTAAGAAGGCGTACGGTGTGTTAGCTTTTATTGGTAGAGGAATTGAGTTTCGGAGCCATGAGGCCATGTTGCAGTTGTACAAAACTCTGGTGCGGCCGCATTTGGAGTATTGCGTGCAATTCTGGTCGCCACATTTTAGGAAGGATGTGGAAGCATTGGAAAGGGTACAGAGGAGATTTACAAGGATGTTGCCTGGTATGGAGGGAAGATCTTATGAGGAAAGGCTGAGGGACTTGAGGCTGTTTTCGTTAGAGAGAAGAAGGTTAAGAGGTGACTTAATTGAGGCATACAAGATGATCAGAGGATTAGATAGGGTGGACATCGAGAGCCTTATTCCTCGGATGGTGATGTCTAGCACGAGGGGACATAGCTTTAAATTGAGGGGAGATAGATATAGGACAGATGTCAGAGGTAGGTTCTTTACTCAGAGAGTAGCAAGGGCGTGGAATGCCCTGCCTGCAACAGTAGTGGACTCGCCAACATTAAGGGCATTTAAATGGTCATTGGATAAAGATATAGATGATAAGGGAATAGACTTTAGAGGGGTTTCACAGGTCGGCGCAACATCGAGGGCCGAAGGGCCTGTACTGTGCTGTAATGTTCTATGTTCTCTGTTCTATCAGCTCTTTGCTCTGCTCGGGCTGGAACTTTGTAGTAACTGGAGCAGGAACCCTTCGGCCATCCTATGGACTTCAGTAAGGCCTTTGACAAGGTCCCTCATGGCAGACTGGTACAAAAGGTGAAGTCACACGGGATCAGGGGTGAGCTGGCAAGATGGTTACAGAACTGGCTCGGTCATAGAAGGCAGAGAGTAGCAATGGAAGGGGGCTTTTCTGATTGGAGGGCTGTGACTAATGATGTTCCACAGGGATCAGTGCTGGGACCTTTGCTGTTCGTAGTATATATAAATGATTTGGAGGTAAATGTAACTGGTCTGATTAGTAAGTTTGCGGACGACACAAAGGTTGGTGGAATTGCGGATAGCGATGAGGACTGTCAGAGGATACAGCAGGATTTAGATCGTTTGGAGACTTGGGCGGAGAAATGGCAGATGGAGTTTAATCTGGACAAATGTGAGGTAATGCATTTTGGAAGGTCTAATGCAGGTAGGGAATATACAGTGAATGGTAGAACCCTCAAGAGTATTGAAAGTCAGAGAGATCTAGGTGTACAGGTCCACAGGTCATGGAAAGGGGCAACAGAGGTGGAGAAGGTAGTCAAGAAGGCATATGGCATGCTTGCCTTCATTGGCCGGGGCATTGAGTATAAGAATTGGCAAGTCATGTTGCAACTAGAAAGAAGCTTAGTGTTATAACCTGCCTGCTTCCATTGGCTGGGGACTAATGACAATCCCACAATCCTTTGGGAGTATGAGCTTCCCCAATGAGGGGGGGCGGAGAAATCATTAGCAGATACCCTGCATAAATAAAGCTGGCCATTTGGAACCAGCTAGAGAGGAGAGTGAGCTTGGAGGGCCGAAGGGCCGAAGGGCCGAAGGGCCTGTTCCTGTTCTGTACTTTTCTTTGTTCTACGCCTCGTGGAGATACTGGATTATGTTCTGTACGGCTGCGTCCTTCCTTTTTTAGGAGCGGCTTCTCATCCGAGACTGGAAGAGACGCGGCAACGTGATCGACATGTTGGACTTGCATGTCCTCATCGACCAGGTGTACCTCTTTAATGCCCGTTGCTCAGGACAGCGTGTCAGCGACAGTGAGGTGCTTGCCTGGGGTTTAGATTAGGTCTAAATTGTAGCGTTGGAGTTTGATCATCGTGCGCTGGACCTCGAGGACATTTCACACAGGTTCTCACGCACCATGGAGACGAGTGGCCCCTGGTCAGTCTCCACGAGAGACGTCGGAAGACCAGACACGTAATCATGGAACTTGGCCAAACCATTGACCAATCCGAGGTGTTCTTCCTGAATTTGCACAGACCTGCGCTCCGCCTCTGACATCGCTCTGGGTGCGTACGCCACAGACAGCCCTCTGCACACCCGCTGCAGTAACTCCGCTCCCAGGCCATCCTCACACGCATCAGTAGCAATTCTGGTCTTTTTGGCTGGGTCAAAAAACGCTAGAACTGTTGCTGTAGCCAACGAGATGCGCAATGCTTGCCACTCCTGCTCATGTCTGGCTGAGAGGTTTTAGAGGCAAGCTTGGGAATAAACTTGCCAACAAAGTTTTTTTTTAAAATCAATTTAGGATCCCCAATTATTTTTTTCTAATGAAGGGGCAATTTAGCGTGGCCAGTCCACGCAGACGCGGGGAGAATGTGCAAACTCCACACGGACAGTGACCCGGGGCCAGGATTGAACCCGGGTCCTCGGCGCCGTGAGGCAGCAGTGCTAACCACTGCGCCACCGTCCTGCTCACTTGCCAACAAAGTTGATCATTCCCAGTATCCGTAAGATGCCTTTATTATTTGTGGGACATAGAATCCTCAAAATAGCCTTCATTTTCTCATTATCCGGCTGTCCAACTTGTGTAGAAAGCCTGTTCTCCAAGAAGGTGCTGATGTCCACCCCATCTATGTTGTCTAGTTGCAGCGCATCTTCCTGTCTCTCGTGTGTCTTGTCATTCGACATGACGAATACTATCTGATCGTGGATCATGAATGACTTTAAAGTACTAAAGTTGCATGACTGCGCCGTCAATCACAAGAAAACCGTCAGAAAACTATCGAACGATTCGTCTACCGTCTGAGTGCGCGAAAGAAATAACGCTCAAATGTTTCATTTTTATTTGGGGGCAAAGGAGACTGGTGCCGCGTAGGACACTGTTAAATAAGTTAAGAGCCCGTGGTGTTCAGGGTAAGATCCTGGCATGGATAGAGGATTGGCTGACTGGCAGAAGGCAGAGAGTGGGGATAAAGGGGTCTTTTTCAGGATGGCAGCCGGTGACTAGTGGTGTGCCTCAGGGGTCTGTGCTGGGACCACAACTTTCACAATATACATTAATGATCTGGAAGCAGGAACTGAAGGCACTGTTGCTAAGTTTGCAGATGATGCAACGATCTGTAGAGGGACAGGTAGTATTGAGGAAGCAAGGGGGCTGCAGAAGAACATGGACAGGCTAGGAGAGTGGGCAATGAAGTGGCAAATGGAATACAATGTGGAAAAGTGTGAGGATATGCACTTTGGAAGGAGGAATTTAGGCATAGACTATTTTCTAAATGGGGAAATGCTTCAGAAATCAGAAGCACAAAGGGACTTGGGAGTCCTTGTTCAAGATTCTCTGAAGGTTAACGTGCAGGTTCAGTCAGCAGTTAAGAAGGTGATATACCTTCAATTCACAGTGAGGCAGAGAGAGTAAGTGAACAGAAGGCTTTATTAGTCATGAACTTGCCTAGCCAGAGTCAGTAGTACAGATGAATGTCGCCCACAAGAGGCCAGCTTATATATGGCCCCGGTGTGGGCGGAGCCAGAGGCGGAGCCATACCGGGGTTACAGTACAGTACCTGGAAGCAGTTCATATCACCACTTCCAGGTCACAGGTTACAGGTTATGGCATCATGCATACATTATGGTAAATACATTCCCAACAGAAGGCAAATGCAATGTTATCATTCCTGTCAAGAGAGCTAGAATACAAGACCAGTGATGTACTTCTGAGGCTGTATAAGGCTCTGGTCAGACCCCATTTGGAATAGTGTGAGCAGTTTTGGGCCCCGTATCTAAGGAAGGATGTGCTGGGGCCTTGGAAAGGGTCCAGAGGAGGTTCACAAGAATGATCCCTGGAATGAAGAGCTTGTCGTATGAGGAATGGTTGAGGACTCTGGGTCTGTACTCTTTGGAGTTTAGAAGGATGAGGGGGGATCTTATTGAAACTTACAGGATATTGCGAGGCCTGGATAGAGTGGACATGGAGAGGATGTTTCCACTTGTAGGAAAAACTAGAAGCAGAGGACACAATCTCAGAATAAAGGGATGATCCTTTAAAACAGAGATGCGGAGGAATTTCTTCAGCCAGAGGGTGGTGAATCTGTGGAACTCTTTGCCGCAGAAGGCTGTGGAGGCCAATTCACTGAGTGTCTTTAAGACAGAGATAGATAGATAGGTTTTTGATCAATAAGGGGATCAGGGGTGATGGGGAGAAGGCAGGAGAATGGGGATGAGAAAATGTCAGCCATGATTGAATGGCGGAGCAGACTCGATGGGCCAAATGGCCTAATTCTGCTCCTATGTCGTTTGTCTAATAGATGTGGTGATATGCATCACTGTAGATACACAAGGGGTTAATGTAAGTACACATAGACTAGCTAGACACTAGAGGGAGCACCAGAGACATGACACACAGACACTCAACCAATAGGTCAGTAAGATAGGACACGACCAATGGGCATTCACGATACACACAGAGGTGACACTACCACAGGGGGGCATTACACCAACCCATATATAAAGGACACAGCACACATGATCTTCCTCTTTCCAGTGGAGACACTCAGTGAGTACAGACACAGGGTTGATTGAATATCACTCCCACCACGTGGATTGTAGCAGACTGGTTTGTCAGTCTGAGTAGCTACAGAAGGATTAACAGTAGTGGCGAACCCGAGTAGGAGAATTGTAAATAGTTTAATAAATGTGTTGAAGTTATCTCCACGTCTGAACCTTCCTTTGTCAGAGTGAACATCAAGGAAGCAGCTTACGCTACGCCAAGAGCATAACAAGACAATAGCGATCAAACTATTTAATTGCTGCATCAAAACTCTTGCCTTCCGCTTTGCTGTCGAACACAAAGGTTTATACATTTCTGCTGCTCACGGTACAAGTGAGCAGGAACGCAATGCTGTAGCTGCAGATCCAGGTCTGAAATCAGAGCAGGAGTCATCGATAGGGTCACCCGGGTGGCATTTAACGCACTCCACCATCTTTCCCCAGGACCAGTGACTCTTTAAAACCAGACGGACTTCAGCAGAATTGAGTTTATGATTTTGTTGGTGAGGGGAAGAATTTATAAAGAGCAATTCTCATACTTTCATATTTCATATCTTTAATCAGCTGTGGGTGTTGAGTGGTGATGCTGAAATTTGGGGGTGAAGCATATATTTGGCTGTGTAGGTAGCTGGGGAAATCATTCGGATGTTATTGTGACCTGTGGAGCAGTGGAAGGAGAGACAGACGACACTTCCCCTCCCCTCCCGCCTGCATCGACACTCAGGAGAACTCGGCTGTGAATTTGGGATGAAACTGCGCGATGCTTTTCAGGGCGTTCTTCAAATTCGGAGTTGGAGCCAGGATACCCATCCTGAAAAAAAAGCGGAAGCGTCAGGATGGTTGTAGCCGATTAGACCCTCAGTCTCCCTGCTTCAAAAAGATTTCCCGGCGCAGAAAGGGGCTCAGTAATGTTGCTGAACCTTCCCAAGGTGAGACGGCAGAGGTTACAACAACACTCAACTCAAAGTCTGGAGTCAGTCAGCACAATCCTTGCTGCCATTTGATTCGAATGATTAGGTTCCTGGTAAATCAATAATTTATTTCGATGTCAGGGATTGTGACGCTGAATGCTGTTTGTTTTTTCTCACAGCACATGACCTGACGTGGGAGGGGGTGAAGTCGATTCACCGTGATGGTTGATATGTTACTGAACAATACCCAAGAACCAATTAGGTTTCAATCAGCTGAATGTGGCCGACATGGATTCAGTACGACAGACAGTTCAGAAGGATCAGAATTGGTTGATGATCAATGACGAAGATGAAGGGAAAACACGAACAGGGGGAGACCATTCAGCCCCTCGAGCCTGATACACAGGAACAGGAGGCGGCCCCATTCAGCCCCTCCAGCCTGTTACACAGGAACAGGAGGCGGCCCCATTCAGCCCCTCCAGCCTGTTACACAGGAACAGGAGGAGGCCCCATTCAGCCCATCGAGCCTGTTACACAGGAACAGCAGGCGGCCCCATTCAGCCCCTCGAGCCAGTTACACAGGAACAGGAGGCGGCCCCATTCAGCCCATCGAGCCTGTTACACAGGAACAGCAGGCGGCCACATTCAGCCCCTCGAGCCTGTTACACAGGAACAGCAGGCGGCCCCATTCAGCCCCTCGAGCCTGTTGCACAGGAACAGGAGGCGGCCCCATTCAGCCCCTCGAGCCTGTTACACAGGAACAGCAGGAGGCCATTCAGCCCCTCGAGCCTGTGACACAGGAAAAGCAGGAGGCCCCATTCAGCCCCTCGAGCCAGTTACACAGGAACAGGAAGAGGCCCATTCAGCGCCTCAAGCCTGTTACACAGGAACAGGAGGAGGCCCATTCAGCCCCTCGAGCCTGTGACACAGGAACAGGAAGAGGTTATTCAGCCTCGAGCCTGATACACAGGAACAGGAGGAGGCCCCATTCAGCCCCTCGAGCCAGTTACACAGGAACAGGAAGAGGCCCATTCAGCGCCTCGAGCCTGTTACACAGGAACAGGAGGAGGCCCATTCAGCCCCTCGAGCCTGTGACACAGGAACAGGAAGAGGCCCATTCAGCCTCGAGCCTGATACACAGGAACAGGAGGAGGCCCCATTCAGCCCCTCGAGTCTGTGACACAGGAACAGGAAGAGGCCATTCAGCCTCGAGCCTGATGAACAGGAAGAGGCCCATTCAGCCTCGAGCCTGTTACACAGGAACAGCAGGCGGCCCCATTCAGCACCCGCAGCCTGTTACACAGGAACAGGAGGATGCCCCATTCAGCCCCTCGAGCCTGTTACACAGGAACAGGAAGAGGCCATTCAGCCTCGAGCCTGATACACAGGAACAGGAGGAGGTCCCATTCAGCGCCCACAGCCTGTTACACAGGAACAGGAGGAGGCCCATTCAGCCCATCGAGCCTGTTACACAGGAACAGGAGGAGGCCCATTCAGCCCCTCGAGCCTGTTACACAGGAACAGGAGGAGGCCCATTCAGCGCCCGCAGCCTGTTGCACAGGAACAGCAGGAGGCCATTCAGCCCCTCGAGCCTGTGACACAGGAACAGGAAGAGGCCATTCAGCCTCGAGCCTGATGAACAGGAAGAGGCCCATTCAGCCCCTCGAGCCTGTGACACAGGAACAGGAAGAGGCCATTCAGCCTCGAGCCTGTTACACAGGAACAGGAGGAGGCCCCATTCAGCCCCTCGAGCCTGTTACACAGGAACAGGAGGAGGCCCATTCAGCCCCTCGAGCCTGTTACACAGGAACAGGAGGAGGCCCATTCAGCGCCTCGAGCCTGTGACACAGGAACAGGAGGCGGCCCCATTCAGCCTCGAGCCTGTTACACAGGAACAGGAGGAGGCCCCATTCAGCCCCTCGAGCCTGTTACACAGGAACAGGAGGAGGCCCATTCAGCCCCTCGAGCCTGATACACAGGAACAGGAGGAGGCCATTCAGCCCCGGAGCCTGATACACAGGAACAGGAGGAGGCCCTATTCAGCGCCCGCAGCCTGTTGCACAGGAACAGGAGGAGGCCCATTCAGCCCATCGAGCCTGTTACACAGGAACAGGAGGAGGCCCATTCAGCGCCTCGAGCCTGTTACACAGGAACAGGAGGAGGCCCATTCAGCGCCTCGAGCCTGTTACACAGGAACAGGAGGCCCCATTCAGCCCCTCGAGTCTGTGACACAGGAACAGGAAGAGGCCATTTAGCCCCCGGAGCCTGTTACACAGGAACAGGAGGAGGCCCATTCAGCCCCCGCAGCCTGTTGCACAGGAACAGGAGGAGGCCATTCAGCCCTTCGAGCCTGTTACATCATTCAATGAGATCAAGGCTGTTCTGCAAACTAACCCCACCTTCGCACCTTTAGTTCTCATTCCTAAATTGCAGAGGGCAGAAGCTATTCTGGATCTGGTCATGTGTGAAAGACAGGACGAATCAATAAATCAAGGTACAGGAGTCCCAGGTAACAGTGATCCTAACATTTTATTTTTTTAAATCTTTTTTTTAAATTTAGAGTACCCAATGCATTTTTTCCAATTAAGGGGCTATTTAGCGTGGCCAATCCACCTGGCCTGCATTTTTGTGAATTGCGGGGGGATCCTTTGCAGACACGGGGAGAATGTGCAAACTCCACACGGACAGTGACCCAGAGCCGGCATCGACCCTGGGATCTCAGCACCGTGAGGCAGCAGTGCTAACCCACTGCACCACCGTGCTGCCCATTTTAGGGGTATGAGGGCAGAGCTAGCTAAAGTGAACTGAGAAACTTGGTTAAAAGGGAGGAAAGTAATAATGATAATCGCTTATTGTCACAAGTCGGCTTCGATGAAGTTACTGTGAAAAGCCCCTAGTCGCCACATTCCGGCGCCTGTTCGGGGAAGCTGGTACGGGAATTGAACTCGCGCTGCTGGCCTTGTTCTGCATTACAAGCCAGCTGTCTAGCCCACTGTGCTAAACCAGCCCCCAGCGTAGAGATGGACTGCCATATATTTCAGAAATGTTGAATAAGTCTCAGCCAAGATCTGTCCCAGTGAGAAGGGAAGGCTCAAGGAAGCAGCATCCAGGGCTGAATCAACAAGTTAAGCATCGTGTCAAGTTTACAGAAACACGACGGTTTTGTGAAGGTGATTGGTCGGTCAGAAGTTTGTGCCGAAGTAAAGAAGCGGAAAAGAATGACTTAAAAAGAAAGAGAGAGAAAGTGGAGCAGAGTGAACGGCAGTCAGAAGTACAACAGTCAATGCCGATCCTGTCGAGAGTGAGTTACGGGAACTGATGACTGAAACCAGGGCACTGACAAGGGGCATCAAACAGGTATTTATTGTGCCTGTCTTCACTGGAAAAGACTTCCCCAAAAACGTTGTAGAATCAAGAGGGAGTGAGGAACTTAAAACGATCACCGTGGGACAGGGTGAAGATGCTGGGAAGAGAATGAAATGTGAGTTTGGGACCATGCCTGGCAGGGGCACTTCTACGGTACCAGGCTGGAACGCCAAGGTGCCCAGGTTGCCCGTTCCAGGCCGAGGGGGGGGGGGGGGGGGCGATGGTCCATGAAACGTGGGGTGAGGGATCTGTGTGCTGGTCCATGAATGGTATAAAGTGAGTCTGCAGCTACAGCGAGTGCTGAGGAAGGCAGATGGAATGTTGCCATCTATTATTACGAGGGGAATGGAATATAAAAGTGGGGCCGTTTCACTGCAGCTGGACAGGGCCTCGGGCTGACCACATCTGGAGCAGTCTGCACAGTCTTGGTCGCCTTATTTGAAGAAAGAAAGGGTTGTGTTCATAGCCGTTCAGAGAAGGTTGACTGGATCATTCCTGCGACAAAGAGTTTATCCTGTGAAGCAAGGTTGACCTTTGGAGTTTAGAAGAAGGAGAGGTGATCAGATTGAGACATACAAGATCCTGAGGGGAGGGGATAGGGTGAGGGGCGGATATTTCACCTTGTGGGGGAGACCAGAACCAGGGGACAGTTTAACAATAAGAGGTGTCCCTTAACGGTGGAGAGGAGGAGAATGTTTTCCTCACAGAGCATCGCTAAAACTGTGGAACTCTCTTCCCCAGAGAGCAGTGGAGGCTGTAGCTCATTGAATATATTCAACTCCGAGTGACAGGTTTTTGGTTGAAAAGGGGGGTCAAGGGTTATGGGGTCAGACAGGGTTGAGACAACAAATAGATGAGCCATGAGCTAATTGAATGCAGAGCAGGGCAAATGGATAACTCCTCACCTCGGTCCAATGTTCCTACATTGAAAATCTCGTCCAAAAGCCAATCACCATGAACAACACCATCAGTACTGACCCTCTGACAGTGCAGCACTCCCTCAGTACTGACCCTCTGACAGTGCAGTACTCCCTCAGTACTGACCCTCTGACAGTGCGGCACTCCCTCAGTACTGACCCTCTGACAGTGCGGCACTCCCTCAGTACTGACCCTCTGACAGTGCGGCACTCCCTCAGTACTGACCCTCTGACAGTGCGGCACTCCCTCAGTACTGACCCTCTGACAGTGCGGCACTCCCTCAGTACTGACCCTCTGACAGTGCGGCACTCCCTCAGTACTGACCCTCTGACAGTGCGGCACTCCCTCAGTACTGACCCTCTGACAGTGCGGCACTCCCTCAGTACTGACCCTCTGACAGTGCGGCACTCCATCAGTACAGACCCTCTGACAGTGCAGCACTCCCTCAGTACTGACCCTCTGACAGTGCGGCACTCCCTCAGTCCTGACCCTCTGACAGTGCGGCACTTCCTCAGTACTGACCCTCTGACAGTGCAGCACTCCCTCAGTACTGACCCTCTGACAGTGCGGCACTCCCTCAGTACTGAAACTGACAGTGTTGCACTCCCTCAGTACTGACCCTCTGACAGTGCGGCACTCCCTCAGTACTGACCCTCTGACAGTGCGGCACTCCCTCAGTACTGACCCTCTGACAGTGCGGCACTCCCTCAGTACTGACCCTCTGACAGTGCAGCACTCCCTCAGTACTGACCCTCTGACAGTGCAGCACTCCCTCAGTACTGACCCTCTGACGGTGCAGCACTCCCTCAGTACTGACCCTCTGACAGTGCGGCACTCCCTCAGTACTGACCCTCTGACAGTGCGGCACTCCCTCAGTACTGACCCTCTGACAGTGCGGCACTCCCTCAGTACTGACCCTCTGACAGTGCGGCACTCCCTCAGTACAGACCCTCTGACAGTGCGGCACTCACTCAGTACTGACCCTCTGACAGTGAGGCACTCACTCAGTACTGACCCTCTGACAGTGTGGCACTCCCTCAGTACTGACCCTCTGACAGTGCGGCACTCCCTCAGTACAGACCCTCTGACAGTGCAGCCCTCCCTCAGTACTGACCCTCTGACAGTGCAACACTCTCTCTGTACTGACTCTCTGACACTGCAGCACTCCCTCAGTACTGACCCTCTGACAGTGCAGCACTCCCTCAGTACTGACTCTCTGACAGTGCAACACTCTCTCAGTACTGACTCTCTGATAGTGCAGCACTCCCTCAGTACTGACCCTCTGACAGTGCAACACTCTCTCAGTACTGACTCTCTGATAGTGCAGCACTCCCTCAGTACTGACCCTCTGACAGTGCAGCACTCCCTCAGCACTGAGCCTCTGACAGTGCAGCACTCCCTCAGCAATGACCCTCTGACAGTGCGGCACTCCCTCAGTACTGACCCTCTGACAGTGCGGCACTCCCTCAGTACTGACCCTCTGACAGTGCGGCACTCCATCAGTACAGACCCTCTGACAGTGCAGCACTCCCTCAGTACTGACCCTCTGACAGTGCGGCACTCCCTCAGTCCTGACCCTCTGACAGTGCAGCACTCCCTCAGTACTGACCCTCTGACAGTGCGGCACTCCCTCAGTACTGAAACTGACAGTGTTGCACTCCCTCAGTACTGACCCTCTGACAGTGCGGCACTCCCTCAGTACTGACCCTCTGACAGTGCAGCACTCCCTCAGTACTGACCCTCTGACAGTGCAGCACTCCCTCAGTACTGACCCTCTGACGGTGCAGCACTCCCTCAGTACTGACCCTCTGACAGTGCGGCACTCCCTCAGTACTGACCCTCTGACAGTGCGGCACTCCCTCAGTACTGACCCTCTGACAGTGCGGCACTCCCTCAGTACTGACCCTCTGACAGTGCGGCACTCCCTCAGTACAGACCCTCTGACAGTGCGGCACTCACTCAGTACTGACCCTCTGACAGTGAGGCACTCACTCAGTACTGACCCTCTGACAGTGTGGCACTCCCTCAGTACTGACCCTCTGACAGTGCGGCACTCCCTCAGTACTGACCCTCTGACAGTGCCGCACTCCCTCAGTACTGAGCATCTGACAGTGCGGCACTCATTCAGTACTGACCCTCTGACAGTGAGGCACTCACTCAGTACTGACCCTCTGACAGTGTGGCACTCCCTCAGTACTGACCCTCTGACAGTGCGGCACTCCCTCAGTACAGACCCTCTGACAGTGCAGCCCTCCCTCAGTACTGACCCTCTGACAGTGCAACACTCTCTCTGTACTGACTCTCTGACACTGCAGCACTCCCTCAGTACTGACCCTCTGACAGTGCAGCACTCCCTCAGTACTGACTCTCTGACAGTGCAACACTCTCTCAGTACTGACTCTCTGATAGTGCAGCACTCCCTCAGTACTGACCCTCTGACAGTGCAACACTCTCTCAGTACTGACTCTCTGATAGTGCAGCACTCCCTCAGTACTGACCCTCTGACAGTGCAGCACTCCCTCAGCACTGACCCTCTGACAGTGCAGCACTCCCTCAGCAATGACCCTCTGACAGTGCGGCACTCCCTCAGTACTGACCCTCTGACAGTGCGGCACTGTCTCAGTACTGACCCTCTGACAGTGCAACACGCCCTCAGCACTGACCCTCTGACAGTGCAGCCCTCCCTCAGTACTGACCCTCTGACAGTGCAACACGCCCTCAGCACTGACCCTCTGACAGTGCAGCCCTCCCTCAGTACTGACCCTCTGACAGTGCGGCACTCCCTCAGTACTGACCCTCTGACAGTGCAGTACTCCCTCAGTACTGACCCTCTGACAGTGCTGCACTCCCTCAGTACTGACACTCTGACAGTGCAGCACTCCCTCAGTACTGACCCTCTGACAGTGCGTCACTCCCTCAGTACTGACCCTCTGACAGTGCGTCACTCCCTCAGTACTGACCCTCTGACAGTGCAGCACTCCCTCAGTACTGACCCTCTGACAGTGCAGCACTCCCTCCGTACTGACCCTCTGACAGTGCAGCACTCCCTCAGTACTGACCCTCTGACAGTGCAGCACTCCCTCAGTACTGACCCTCTGACAGTGCAGCGCTCCCTCAGTACTGACCCTCTGACAGTGCGGCACTCCCTCAGTACTGACCCTCTGACAGAGCAGCACTCCCTCAGTACTGACCCTCTGACAGTGCGGCACTCCCTCAGTACTGACCCTCAGTACTGACCCTCTGACAGTGCAGCCCTCCCTCAGTACTGACCCTCTGACAGTGCGGCACTCCCTCAGTACTGACCCTCTGACAGTGCAGTACTCCCTCAGTACTGACCCTCTGACAGTGCTGCACTCCCTCAGTACTGACACTCTGACAGTGCAGCACTCCCTCAGTACTGACCCTCTGACAGTGCGTCACTCCCTCAGTACTGACCCTCTGACAGTGCGTCACTCCCTCAGTACTGACCCTCTGACAGTGCAGCACTCCCTCAGTACTGACCCTCTGACAGTGCAGCACTCCCTCCGTACTGACCCTCTGACAGTGCAGCACTCCCTCAGTACTGACCCTCTGACAGTGCAGCACTCCCTCAGTACTGACCCTCTGACAGTGCAGCGCTCCCTCAGTACTGACCCTCTGACAGTGCGGCACTCCCTCAGTACTGACCCTCTGACAGAGCAGCACTCCCTCAGTACTGACCCTCTGACAGTGCGGCACTCCCTCAGTACTGACCCTTTGACAGTGCGGACTCCCTCAGTACTGACCCTCTGACAGTGCAGCACTCCCTCAGTACTGACCCTCTGACAGTGTAGCGCTCCCTCAGTACTGACCCTCTGACAGTGCAGCACTCCCTCAGTACTGGCCCTCTGACAGTGCAGCACTCCCTCAGTACTGACCCTCTGACAGTGCGGCACTCCCTCAGTACTGACCCTCTGACTGTGCAGCACTCCCTCAGTACTGACCCTCTGACAGTGCAGCACTCCCTCAGTACTGACACTCAGACAGTGCAGCACTCCCTCAGTACTGACCCTCTGACAGTGCAGCACTCCCTCAGTACTGACCCTCTGACAGTGCGGCACTCCCTCAGTACTGACCGTCTGACAGTGCAGCCCTCCCTCAGTACTGACCCTCTGACAGTGCAGCACTCCCTCAGTACTGACCCTCTGACAGTGCGGCACTCCCTCAGTACTGACCCTCTGACAGAGCAGCACTCCCTCAGTACTGACCCTCTGACAGTTTAGGCGAGAGAGATGCCCAGTGAATGATGTTAACCACAGTCACCCGGTCCACAAAGTGCGCAGGTATGGAATGTGTGAATCTCCAGTTATGGATACGTTTTGGAATTGCAGGTTCCCGTCTGCTACATTCTATTTTAGGGAGTGTTTATGTGTCCGTATACCTGAAGTGATATGTACCACTCTGCTGTCCGAATACTTTTCCCGGGATAACCAAGTGTCCTGTCTCCTCCAACAGCTTCAGACAGTAAAACAAATCCGGTTCCTGATGTCGGAGCTGAAAGAGATTCAGCAAAATCCTCAATTACTGATTCCAGTGACTGAATTATTAACACTCTGTCACCTACAGAAATGTTATCTCTCTCCCACCTTGCAATCTAACTTCCTATTTTGAAAGCTCTGATCAAAGCACCCTGCATAACCAGAGAGTACTTGTAAATCAGGCTGCCATGGTTCCCTCGGACCCCAATTATTGGCATTTCAGATGAGGGCAGATGGTTGTGGTGGTTGAAGGTCAATCATCTCAGCTCCAGGACGTCACTGCGGGAGTTCCTCAGGGTAGTGTCCTCGGCTCCAACCACCTTCAGCTGCTTCATCAATGACCTCAATGTCAGACCCACCAGAAGTGGGGATGTTTGCTGATGACAGCACAATGTGAAGTGAAAAAAATTGAAAATGAAATGAAAATCGTTTATTGTCACGAGTAGGCTTCAATGAAGTTACTGTGAAAAGCCCCTAGTCGCCACATTCCGGCGCCTGTCCGGGGAGGCTGGTACAGGAATCGAACCGTTCTGCTGGCCTGCTTGATCTGCTTTAAAAGCCAGCGATTTAGCCCAGTGAGCTAAACCAGCCCCTGTTCAGCACCATTCCCGATTCCTCAGATAATGCATCCCTGTTGCTTGACAGCTCCAGGGTCGCAGGTTCGATTCCCGGCTTGGGTCACTGTCTGTGCGGAGTCTGCACGTTCTCCCCGTGTCTGCGTGGGTTTCCTCCGGGCGCTCCGGTTTCCTCCCACAAGTCCCGAAAGACGTGCTATTAGGTAATTTGGACATTCTGAATTCTCCCTCTGTGTACCTGAACGTGTGCCGGAGTGTGACGACTGGGGGATTTTCACAGTAACTTCATTGTAGTGTTAAGGGAAGCCTACTTGTGACAATAATAAAGATTATTATTAAAATTGAAATTAAAATGAAGCAGTGCGTGTCCAAATGCAGCAAGACCTGGACAATATCCAGGCTTGGGCTGGCAAGTGGCAAGTTACATTTGCGCCACACAAGTGGAATGCATGACCATCTCCTACAAGAGAGGATCTAACCATCGCCCCGTGACATTCAATAGCATTACCATCACTGAATCCCCACAATCAACACCCTGGGGGATACCATAGATCAGAAACTGAACTGGACCCAGCCACATTAATACTGTGGCTACCAGGGCAGGTCAAAGGCTAGGAATCCTACGGAGAGTAACTCACCTCCTGACCCCCCCCCCCCCCCAAAGCCTGCCCACCATCTACAAGGCACAAGTCGGGAGTGTGATGGAATACTCTCCACTTGCCTGGATGAGTGCAGCTCCAACAACACTCAAGAAGCTCGACACCATCCAGGACAAAGCAGCCCCGCTTGATTGCTCCTCCTTCCACAAACATTCACTCCCTCCACCACCGACACACAGTGGCAGCCGTGTGTACCATCTACAAGATGCACTGCAGCAACTTACCAAGGCTCCTCAGGCAGCACCTTCCAAACCCACCACCACTACCGGTAACCGGAGCACCCGGAGGAAATATTAACTCTCCACAGATCCAGGTGATTTCAGCATTTCTACTTTTAGTTCCTTTGTCAAGTTGTATTTTGTGTTTGTGCAGTTGGACATGATCCCAGCCATCAAACTGGTTCCAATTTTGGGAGTCGAACTCGTGCACAGGGAGCACGTCCAAATTCTTTGTACCGTTTTTCAGGCATTCTTGGTAGCTGCCTATAAAGGGAGGTGGGCCTCCTCAATATGTTAATGAGGGGCCTCACGGTGAGCGTCCAATCACAATTGGTTCACTCAGATGCCAAGAGACTCAACCATTCATCAATCACCCCAACCCCCACAGGTATCTCTCCCCCCCCCACCTCCCCAACCCCCACAGGTATCTCTCCCCCCACCTCCCCACTCCCCACAGGAATATCTCCTCCCCCCCTCCCCACCCCCACAGGTATCTCTCCTCCCACCCTCCCCACCCCCCACAGGTATCTCTGCTCCCCAACTCCACACTCCCACAGGTATCTCTCCTCCCCCCTCCCCATCCCCACAGGTATCTCTCCTCCCCCCTCCCCACCCCCCACAGGCATCTCTGCTCCCCAACTCCACACCCCCACAGGTATCTCTCCCCCCCACCCTCCCCACTCCCCACAGGAATCTCTCCTCCCATCCTCCCCACCGCCCCACAGGTATCACTCCCCCCCACCTCCCCACTCCCCACAGGTATCTCTCTCCACCCTCCCCACCCCCCACAGGTATCTACCCTCCCCCCCTACCCATACCTACAGGTATCTCCCCCCCCCCTCCCCACCCCCCGCAGGTATCTCCGCTCCCCAACTCCCCACCCCCACAGGTATCTCTCCCCCCACCTCCCCACCCCCACAGGTATCTCTCCCCCCACCTCCCCACCCCCACAGGTATCTCTCCCCCCCCTCCCCACCCCCCACAGGTATCTCTCCTCCCCCCTACCCATACCTACAGGTATCTCTCCTCCCCCCCTCCCCAACCCGCACAGGTATCTCTCCCCTCACCTCCCCACTCCCCACAGGTATCTCCCCCCCCCACCTCCCCACTCCCCACAGGAATCTCTCCTCCCCCCCTCCCCACCCCCACAGGTATCTCTCCTCCCCCCTCCCCTCCCCCACAGGTATCTCTCCCCCCCCCCTCCCCACCCCCCACAGGTATCTCCGCTCCCCAACTCCACACCCCCACAGGTATCTCTCCCCCCACGTCCCCACCCCCCACAGGTATCTCCCCCCCCCCTCCCCACCCCCACAGGTATCTCTCCCCCCACCTCCCCACCCCCACAGGTATCTCTCCCCCCACCTCCCCACCCCCCACAGGTATCTCCCCCCCCTCCCCACCCCCACAGGTATCTCTCCCCCCACCTCCCCACCCCCACAGGTATCTCTCCCCCCACCTCCCCACCCCCACAGGTATCTCTCCTCCCCCCTCTCCATCCCCACAGGTATCTCTCCCCCCACCTCCCCACCCCCACAGGTATCTCTCCTCCCCCCTCTCCACCCCCACAGGTATCTCTCCCCCCACCTCCCCACCCCCACAGGTATCTCTCCTCCCCCCTCTCCAATCCCCACAGGTATCTCCGCTCCCGAACTCCACACCCCCCACAGGTATCTCTCCCCCCACATCCCCACCCCCACAGGTATCTCTCCCCCCACCTCCCCACCCCCACAGGTATCTCTCCTCCCCCCCTCCCCACCCCCACAGGTATCTCTCCCCCCACCTCCCCACCCCAACAGGTATCTCTCCTCCCCCCCCTCCCCACCCCCACAGGTATCTCTCCTCCCCCCCTCCCCACCCCCACAGGTATCTCTCCCCCCACCTCCCCACACCAACAGGTATCTCTCCTCCCCCCCTCCCCACCCCCACAGGTATCTCTCCTCCCCCCTTCCCCACCCCCACAGGTATCTCTCCCCCCACCTCCCCAACCCCCACAGGTATCTCTCCCCCCCCTCCCCACCCCCACAGGTATCTCCGCTCCCCAACTCCACACCCCCCACAGGTATCTCTCCTCCTCCCCCTCCCCACCCCCACAGGTATCTGCTGCCCCCCCCTCAGGTATCTCCGCTCCCCAACTCCCCACCCCCACAAGTCATCACCTTGAAGGGGCAACTAGGGGTGGGCAATAAATCCCCAATAGAACCAGCGACGTCCACATCCGGTAAAGGAATGAAACCATCTGACAGCTCCCCCAGGTCTGTGGCGGTCTTAGAGAGTTGGACATGGAGGAGGATACAGAAATGTAGCGGGGGGAGAGGGGCCATGGGACGGAGGGGATCTCAAACAATCAGTCATTCCTATTCCCAGTTCCCAAGGTTTTTCCATTATTACCTTGGCTTCCTCAATGGCTTTGGCTGGAATCTCAATCCTTGGGAAGGCGTAAACCCCACTGCTGATTGGCTGACAACACATCCCTGGCACACTGTTGAACATTTCCTCGGTTAGGTCAGCATTCGCAATCATCTTTCCCTGAATGCTCCGTTTCTCCTGGGAAAAGAAACAGTGTCAAAGCTGTACAGTGCCTCTGGATCAACACCATCAACATTGGCAAAGCTACACAGTGCCACTGAATCAACACCATCAACACTGGCAAAGCTGTACAGTGCCACTGAATCAACACCATCAACACTGGCAAAGCTGTACAGTGCCTCTGGATCAACACCATCAACACTGGCAAAGCTGCACAGTGCCTCTGGATCAACACCATCAACACTGGCAAAGCTGTACAGTGCCTCTGGATCAACACCATCAACACTGGCAAAGCTGTACAGTGCCTCTGGATCAACACCATCAACACTGGCAAAGCCGTACAGTGCCTCTGGATCAACACCATCAACACTGGCAAAGCTGCACAGTGCCTCTGGATCAACACCATCAACACTGGCAAAGCTGTACAGTGCCTCTGGATCAACACCATCAACACTGGCAAAGCTGTACAGTGCCTCTGGATCAACACCATCAACACTGGCAAAGCCGTACAGTGCCTCTGGATCAACACCATCAACACTGGCAAAGCCGCACAGTGCCTCTGGATCAACACCATCAACACTGGCAAAGCCGTACAGTGCCTCTGGATCAACACCATCAACACTGGCAAAGCTGTACAGTGCCTCTGGATCAACACCATCAACACTGGCAAAGCTGTACAGTGCCTCTGGATCAACACCATCAACACTGGCAAAGCTGCACAGTGCCTCTGGATCAACACCATCAACACTGGCAAAGCTGTACAGTGCCTCTGGATCAACACCATCAACACTGGCAAAGCTGTACAGTGCCTCTGGATCAACACCATCAACACTGGCAAAGCTGTACAGTGCCTCTGGATCAACACCATCAACACTGGCAAAGCTGTACAGTGTCTCTGGATCAACACCATCAACACTGGCAAAGCTGTACAGTGCCTCTGGATCAACACCATCAACACTGGCAAAGCTGTACAGTGCCTCTGGATCAACACCATCAACACTGGCAAAGCTGTACAGTGCCTCTGGATCAACACCATCAACACTGGCAAAGCTGTACAGTGCCTCTGGATCAACACCATCAACACTGGCAAAGCTGCACAGTGCCTCTGGATCAACACCATCAACACTGGCAAAGCTGTACAGTGCCTCTGGATCAACACCATCAACATTGGCAAAGCTGCACAGTGCCTCTGGATCAACACCATCAACACTGGCAAAGCTGTACAGTGCCTCTGGATCAACACCATCAACACTGGCAAAGCTGCACAGTGCCTCTGGATCAACACCATCAACACTGGCAAAGCTGCACAGTGCACGGTAGCATTGTGGTTAGCACAATTGCTTCACAGCTCTAGGGTCCCCGGTTCGATTCTGGCTTGGGTCACTGTCTGTACGGACTCTGCATATCCTCCCCGTGTGTGCGTGGGTTTCCTCCGGGTGCTCCGGTTTCCTCCCACAGTCCAAAGATGTGCGGGTTAGGTGGATTGGCCATGCTAAATTACCCTTAGCGTCCGAAGTTGCCCTTAGTGTTGGGTGAGGTTACTGGGTTATGGGGATAGGGTGGAGGTGTGGACCTTGGGTAGGGTGCTCTTTCCAAAGAGCCGGTGCAGACTCGATGGGCCGAATGGCCTCCTTCTGCACTGTAAATTCTATGATCTATGATCAATGCCATCAATGGTCTTTGAAAGAAGCTTTGATTGGTAACGTGAGATTATTGGACATTCAGTCAGAGAGAGACGTCACCAATCGGCCAGTCAGATATTGGGGCATGAGGCCATTCCATGAGATCACGGCTGATGACCGTGATAAATTCAGTGCCCAGCTCCTGCCCACCTGAGTCCACATTCCTTCACTCCCTGACCGAGCAAACCAAATTGCTCTCTGAGTTTAAATGATTAGTTGAACATCGACAGCATTTTCTCAAACAGTGCTTCACTTTTTACAAAGAATTGGACAGCACGGTGGCACAGTGGTTAGCACTGCTGCCTCACAGCGCCAGGGCCTCAAGTCCAATTCCAGCCTCAGGTGACTGTCTGTGCGGAGTCTGCACGTTCTCCCCGTGTCTACGTGGGTTTCCTCCGGGTGCTCCGGTTTCCCCCCACAGTCTGAAGATGTGCAGGTTAGGGTGGATTGGCCATGCTAAATTGCCCCTTCGTGGTGTTCAAAGGTTAGGTGGGGCTACGGGGATAGGATGGGGGAAGTGGGCCGAGGGTGGGTTCTCCTTCAGAGGGTTGGTGCAGATTCAATGGGCTGATTAGCCGCTTCCTGTCGGCTCACACTGCAGTGACGTTACTGTGAATAGCCCCTAGTCGCCACATTCCGGCGCCTGTTCGGGTACAGAGGGAGAAGTCAGAATGTCCAATTCACCCAACAGCACGTCTTTCGGGACTTGTGGGAGGGAACCGGAGCACCCGGAGGAAACCCACGCAGACACGGGGAGAACGTGCAGACTCCGCACAGACAGTGACCCAAGCCGGGAATCGAACCCGGGACCCTGGAGCTGTGAAGCAACAGTGCTAACCACAATGCTACCATGCCGCCCATGTGATTCTAAGTCTGTCCTGCGAGTGATCTGGTTCTGATCTTAAGGTTAGGTCAGCTTGTTCTCGTCTACCCTACCATCACAGGAACCTTTTCTCAATTTGTCCAATTATTCTTCTCAAAATCCCTCCAAAAAATCAAATCACCCCTCATCCTTTGACGTTGCTGAGAGTACAACCTGAGATATGTCATCTCTCCTCATTGACCCTGGTCAATATTGTCCTCCCTATCTGAAGTTCTGTCCATCATTTTCAACATCAGATTTCCGGTTTACATTATTCACTGGAAGAAAATGTCATTTAATTGTAGTTCATTTTAACGTGCTTTTTTAATTCTACACTCTCAGGGTAATTCAAACCACCCGAGAGCATCATCTCAGATTCCCAGTATCCAGGAGGTTTTTCACGATGTTCCCAGTTCATTTTGTTGACCTTGTTGAACTCTGTGAACTCGGCTACGTCCATTTGAGGGTGCACGTGAGGAAGTGAACAAACGAATATGATGGACAATAGGACCCTGAGGGTAATGAGTTTACAAACAGAGAACAAAGGGATGAGCACAGCATGGCTAGGAAGGGGGAGGGGAGCTTTGCCTCATGGAGAGAATAGTGAAAAGGATGCTGGGTAAGGGAAAATGCAACATGAGCCAATCAGGATATATGGCCAGGTCAGAAGGTGTATACATTGGCCTATGGGAAGCTTGTATGCGAATCTTGATGTGATTCAATCAATATGTGCTGTGATTTCTTTGTCTTAGCTCTCACTAACTTTTGGGAACTTTATAAGACAGCTGTGTGTGTTCTAATGTCCCACGTGTGAGTCAGCCTTGCAAGCTGGTGGAAATAAAACAATAATTGATACCTGCTAATCCATCTCAGATTTTATTGAGTCCAGACTGGTCACAAAGAATCAGGAATTAACACACGCCCAAAACCGTAGAATCACGGAACGATCCGAAACAGGACAAAGTTATCCAGTCACCAAACCTGCGCTGGCCCTCTGGATGAATTACCCAATTAAACTCACCCTCACAACCTGATCAAATTTTTCTTTTAAGTGTTTATTCAATTCCATTTGTCAAGTTATTCTTGAATCTGTTTCCTCCGCCGTGTCAGGCAGTCACTTCCCGATCACAACAATTCACAGCGAAAAGTTATCTCCCTCCCCCTCTGGTTCTTTCATCGTTTGTCCACCTTGTGGCATTATCAGAATTAGCAGCATTGCAAGGGTTAACGCAGTATCAAGAATAGACACTAGAGGGAGCTGAAGACACAATTATATAAAGCAGTGATGCTGGACATTAGGGGAGGATTGTATGCAGGGGATTGCTGGTGAAGGATATCAGAGCAGTTAGCGTGAGAAGGTTAGATTATAGTTAATACCAGTAGTGAGATTAGCAGTAGGTGAGTGGAGTTAGATGTTATTGATCAATTCTGTATTCTAAAGGACTAAGTGGCGAAACCCAGTTTAGTAGTATAAATAAAATCATCGCATTGTTTCAGCAAAAGCTACACTGTGGTCTTTGAGGAAAACTATGCCAACCATCCTGAATAAAAAACACAAAGAAGACCACACATCTGTGTCCCCCTATTTACCGCTGCTCCTGTCATGGTCAACACTTTCTCCTCATTTACTCAAAACTATTCACCTCTGAACTGTCACGGCTCCGAGGAGATAAATCCCGTCCTCTCCGCATTCCCAGTACCGACTCACCCCCGGAACCAATCCAGTCAATCTCCATGGACTGGCATCTTTCCGGAATAGGACACAGTCCTCCAGTGAGGATTGAATCGGTGAGTTATAAATGGAGTGTGAAATGAGGCATCAGTAAGTTACACAAGGTTAACATATTTCCTTCCGACTGTCATTGCTGACGTTTGAGGGGAGGATTTTACTGACTTGTGAGGAGGTGCGAGTGAGGATAGGAAATCACAGCAGGCTACAGGCAAAGGACTCACATCCATGAAGAGCTGGTACGAGGGGTCTCCAGGTTGGGGAGGGTTTGTCGCCACATCAATTGCAATCTGAGCTGTTTTTGGGCAGGAAGAGTAAATCGATTCGAGCAGGTTCAGATAATCCTGGATGGTGGAGTCCAGATTCGTCAGCTCCATAACACACCCTCGAGCACCAGGTCTACAAAGAGATGGTGAAAGTTAATCCTCATGTACAGGCTTATCTGTACATGATTTGGGTATACTGAGGTCAGATGTACAGTGTTTAAGTATACAGGTTTGCACATACAGGGGATGCGTATACAGGGTTGTGTAGGGATTAAGTACTCAGTGGCTGAATGTACAGGGTACACAGAAGTTTGGTATACAAAGTTTGAGTATATAGCTGTTGAATATACAGTGATTGGCTGTACAGAGGTTGCATATACAGGGGTGAGGTAGACAGCGGTTGAGTACAGATCCTCCCCTCAAACAGAGGGTTTGAGTATTCAGATGTTGGCTGTAGACAGGTGGAGTGTACAGAATTTGAGTGTGCAATGTTTTGAGTATACATGGGTTAGGCATACAGATATCGGATATACAGCGGTTGGGTATGCAGGGTTTGGGTATACTAGATTTGAGTACACAGGGGTTGAGTATTCAGTGGTTAGGTATACATGAGTTGCATACATAGGTTTTAATGTACAGGAGTTGAGTATAGAGGGGTTGGGTATACATGTTTGAGCATAAGGGTATACAGGAGTTGGGTATATAATAAATGGGTATATTGGAGATGGGTAGACAGGAGATTTGGGTATACAAGGGTTGAATATACAAATTTGCGTATATAGGCTTGAGTATACAGGGTTTGGGTCCACTGGGGTTGGGTGTTCAGGGTTTGAGTATGCAAGTTTGAATATACAGTGTTGGGTATACGGGGTGGGGTATATAGTGGTTAAGTATACAGCTGTTGAGTATACAAAGGGTGGGTATAAAGGATAGGTATATAGGGTTTCAGAATATAGGTGTTGAGTGTACAGTGATTGGCTATACAGGGGTTGTGTAAACTGGGGTTAGGTATACGGAGGTTGGGTACGTAGGGTGTGGGTATTCGAGTCAGAGAGTCATACAGTACAGCAAAGGCCCATCAGCCCATCGCACTGTGCTGGTCAAAAACAGCCACCTAACTATTCTAATCCAATTTCCCAGCATTTGGCCCAAAGCCGTGTGAGCCCTGGGATCACAAGTGAGCATCCAAATCCTTCTGAAATGTTGTGAGGGTCTCTGCCTCCACCCCCCTGTCAGACAGCGAGTTCCAGACTCCCACCCCCCTCTGGGTGAAAAGGTTTCCCCTCACATCCCCTCTAAACCTCCTGCCCCTCACCTTAAATACCCTCTAAACCTCCTGCCCGTTACCTTAAATACCCTCTAAACCTCCTGCCCGTTACCTTAAATACCCTCTAAACCTCCTGCCCCTTACCTTAAATACCCTCTAAACCTCCTGCCCGTTACCGTAAATCTCTGCCCCCTGGTCATTGACCCCTTCCCCAAGGGGAAAGGTTGCTTCCTGTCTACTCTATCCAGGCCCCTCATAATTTTATACATCTTAATCCTGTCCCGCCTCAGTCCCCTCTGCTCCAAGGAAAACAATCCCAGTCTATCCAATCTCTCTTCACAACTAACACTCTCCAGCCCAGGCAACATCCTGGTAAATCTCCTCTGCTCCCTTTCCAGTGGCTATCACATCCCTCCTATAATGTGGATTCCAGAACTGCCCACAATACTCCAGCTGTGACCTAACCAACATTTTATACAGTTCCAGCATAACCTCCCTGCTCTGAAACTCTATACCTCGGCTAATTAAGGCAAGTTTACCATATGAAAATGAAATGAAAATCGCTTATTGTCACGAGTAGGCTTCAATGAAGTTACTGTGAAAAGCCCCTAGTCGCCACATTCCGGCGCCTGTCCGGGGAGGCTGGTACGGGAATCGAACCGTGCTGCTGGCCTGCCTTGGTCTGCTTTAAAAGCCAGCGATTTAGCCCAGTGAGCTAAACCAGCCCCTTCTTATACCTTCTTAACCACTGTACCCACGTGCTCTGATACCGTAAGGAACCAGTGTGCATGTAAACCACAGAATCATAGAACTTACAGTGTAGAAGGAGGCCATTCAACCCATCGAGTCTGTACGGGCCCTTGGAAAGAGCACCCTAGCCAAGTCCACAACTCCACCCTATCCCCATAACCCAGTAACCCCACCCAACCATTATGGACAGTAAGGGCAATTTAGCATGGCCAGTCCACCCAACCTGCACATCTTTGGACTGTGGGAGGAAACCGGAGCACCCGGAGGAAACCCACGCAGACACTGGGAGAACATGCAGACTCCGCACAGACGGTGACCCAAGCCGGGAATCGAACCTGTGACTCTGAAACAACTGTGCTAACCACTGTGCTGCCGTGCCGCCCTGATTCCTCTGATCCTCGGTGCTTCCCAGGGTCCTGCCGTTTATCATGCATTCCCTTGCCTTGTTTGTCCTGCCCAAGTGTATCACCTCACACTTATCCAGATTGAACTGCATTGGCCACTGATCAGCCCGTCTATATTCTCCTGTAATCGAAGGCCATCCTCCTCGCTATTTACCACCCCATCGTTTTCGGATCATCCGCAAACTTACTGATCAACCCTCCTACATTCACATCTAAATCATTGATATAAACCACAAATAACAAGGGCCCCAACACTGATCCCTGTGGGACCCCAACACTGATCCCTGCGGAACCCCAACACTGATCCCTGCGGAACCCCAACACTGATCCCTGCGGAACCCCAACACTGATCCCTGTGGGACCCCACTGGCTTCCAGTCAGAAACCCCCCCCCCGCCCATCACCCTCTGCTTCCTGCCACTCAGCCAATTCTGGACCCAATTTGCCAAATTTCCTGGGATGCCACGGGCTCTTACCTTCACTATCAGTCTCTCATGTGGAACCTTATCAAAAGCTTTGCTGAAGTCCAAGTCAACTACGTCAAATGCATTTCCCTCATCTACACACCTGGTCACCTCTTCAAAACAACTCAATCAAGTTGGTCAGACATGACTTCATAGAACATAGAACATAGAACAGTACAGCACAGAACAGGCCCTTCGGCCCTCAATGTTGTGCCGAGCCATGATCACCCTACTCAAACCCACCCTATACCCGTAACCCAACAACCTCCCTCTTAACCTTACTTTTATTAGGACACTACGGGCAATTTAGCATGGCCAATCCACCTAACCCGCACATCTTTGGACTGTGGGAGGAAACCGGAGCACCCGGAGGAAACCCACGCACACAGGGGGAGGACGTGCAGACTCCACACAGACAGTGACCCAGCCGGGAATCGAACCTGGGACCCTGGAGCTGTGAAGCATTTATGCTAACCACCATGCTACCCTGCTGCCCCGCAGCCCTTCCCCTTCCCCTTAACAAACCCATGCTGACTGTTCCTGATTAATCCCGGCCTCTCCAAATGCAGATTAATTCTGTCTCAGAATTGCTTCCAATAGTTTCCCCACCAGAGGTTAGACTGTCTGGCCTGGTGTTTATTCCTTCCCCGCCTTCTTGAATAATGGAACCACATTGACTATCCTTCAGTTCTCCGCCACCTCTCCTGCGGCCAGAGAGGAATTGAAAATTATTGCCCCCCCTGCTATGTCCCCCCCCCCCCCCCCCCCCTTACCTCACTCAGCAGCCTGGGATACATTTCATCTGGTCCTGGAGACTTGTCTACTTTTCAGCCTGCCGGACCATTCAGAATCTCCTCTCTGTCTGTGTTAATCTCTTCAATATTATCACAATCCTTCTCCCTGATTTCTATACCCACACCGCCCCTCTCACGAGTGAACACTGACACAAAGTATTCATTTAGAACCCTACCTACATCCTCCGGCTCCACACACTAATTACCCCGTGGTCCTCAATGGGTCCGACCCTTTCCCTAGTTATCCTTTTACCCTTAATGTACTTGTAAAACAAATTAGGATTTTCCTTTATTTCGCCTGCCCGTATCATTTCATGTCCACTTTTTGCTCTAATTTCCCTTTTAAGTTCCCTCTTGCACATTCTGTACGCCTCGAGGGCTCCTGCTGTTTTGAGCCCTTGCTATCTGGCATAAGCCTCCCCTTTCTCTCCTGATCCAATGCTGTATATCCCTCGACATTCAGGGTTCACTGGATCTGTTGGCGCCACCCTTTTTCTTGATTGGAGGAGGTTGAGCCTGCACTCTCCCTATTTCCTTCGTGACTGGGGCAAGAGGGAAGGTTGAGGAGGGAGGGCCTTAAAGGAAAACTTCAGCCAGTACGGGGAATTGAACCCCTGCTGTTGGCATCGCTTGTATCACAAACCAGCCATCCAGCCAACTGAACTAACCGACCCCCATCACACAGCAATTGTCACCATTATCAATATCTTTATTTAGTATTATCTTGGGAAGAATGCATTGGCCGCACTTACTCCCCAATGTGTCCTTTGGAAATGGAGAATAAAGAGACGAGGTCCATGGTGCTGGAGTATTTGGGACCCATTTCGAACAGGACCTTCTTCAATGACTGGAACTGAGATCCCTCACCGTGTACACTTTCCTGAGAGGCCTGGGAGAGGGAAAAGACAAATTAAACACCAGTCACCACGGAATGTTCTTAATGGGATGTTACTTATCTTGTTTCTGGGATGTTAATTACCTTGTTAATGGTGTGTTAGTTAGCTTGTTGTGGAACACAGCTGGTTTAGCTCAGTGGGCTAGACAGCTGGTTTGTGATGCAGAACAAGGCCAGCAGTGTGGGTTCAATTCCCGTACCAGCTGAGAATTCTGAATTCTTGCTCGGTGCACCCGAACAGGCGCCGGAGTGAAATGAAATGAAAATTGCTTATTGTCACGAGTAGGCTTCAATGAAGTTACTGTGAATCCCCGAGTCGCCACATTCCGGCGCCTGTCCTGAGATTTAGCCGAGTGAGCTAAACCAGCCCCTTGTGTGGCAACTTGGGGCTTTTCATAGTAACTTAAAAAGACTGTTATTAAACAGTGAGAAGGGCATTGTTTAATAGAGTAAGTAGTGCACTTACAAAGAGAGACTGCTGGGAAATGGGACCTGGACCTGCACCTTAAGTGGTGCAAACTGCAGAGCAGTGGACCCGGAGTGAGAGGGTGGGATTAGAAAGGGCACCTGGGTGTCCTCGTGCTGGCATGGACAAGATGGGCTGAATGGCCTCCTTCTGTGCTGTAACCTTCCTGTGGTCCACAGGAACAAAGTGATATATTTGGGATATTGGGTGCACGGGGATGGTCTGAACGTGGTCACTGAGAAGGGAAGGTGATCAAAATGGCTTCCACTCCACGAGAGGCCACAGAACGAGACGCCACGGAACCAGAAGCCACGGAACGAGAGGCCACGGAACGAGAGGCCACGGAACAAGAGGCCACGGAACGAGAGGCCACGGAACGAGAGGCCACGGAACCAGACGCCACGGAACCAGACGCCACGGAACCAGAAGCCACGGAACGAGAGGCCACGGAACGAGAGGCCACGGAACAAGAGGCCACGGAACGAGAGGCCACGGAACGAGAGGCCACGGAACCAGACGCCACGGAACCAGACGCCACGGAACCAGACGCCACGGAACGAGACGCCACGGAACCAGATGCCACGGAACCAGACGCCACGGAACCAGATGCCACGGAACCAGACGCCACGGAACGAGAGGCCACGGAACGAGACGCCACGGAACGAGAGGCCACGGAACGAGAGGCCACGGAACGAGAGGCCACGGAACCAGACGCCACGGAACCAGACGCCACGGAACCAGACGCCACGGAACGAGAGGCCACGGAACCAGACGCCACGGAACGAGACGCCACGGAACGAGACGTCACGGAACGAGAGGCCACGGAACCAGACGCCACGGAACCAGACGCCACGGAACGAGAGGCCATGGAACGAGAGGCCACGGAACCAGACGCCACGGAACGAGAGGCCACGGAACCAGACGCCACGGAACGAGAGGCCACGGAACGAGAGGCCACGGAACGAGAGGCCACGGAACGAGACGCCACGGAACCAGACGCCACGGAACCAGACTCCACGGAACGAGAGGCCACGGAACCAGACGCCACGGAACGAGAGGCCACGGAACGAGAGGACACGGAACGAGACGCCACGGAACGAGAGGCCACGGAACGAGAGGCCATGGAACCAGACGCCACGGAACGAGTCGCAACGGAACGAGAGGCCACGGAACGAGACGCCACGGAACGAGAGGCCACGGAACGAGAGGCCACGGAACGAGAGGCCACGGAACCAGAGGCCACGGAACCAGAGGCCACGGAACCAGAGGCCACGGAACGAGAGGCCACGGAACGAGAGGCCACGGAACGAGAGGCCACGGAACCAGACACCACGGAACGAGAGGCCACGGAACCAGAGGCAACGGAACCAGACACCACGGAACGAGAGGCCACGGAACGAGAGGCCACGGAACCAGACGCCACGGAACGAGAGGCCACGGAACCAGAGGCCACGGAACGAGAGGCCACGGAACGAGAGGCCACGGAACGAGAGGCCACGGAACGAGAGGCCACGGAACCAGACGCCACGGAACCAGACGCCACGGAACGAGAGGCCGCGGAACGAGAGGCCACGGAACGAGAGGCCACGGAACCAGACACCACGGAACGAGAGGCCACGGAACCAGACGCCACGGAACCAGACGCCACGGAACGAGAGGCCGCGGAACGAGAGGCCACGGAACGAGAGGCCACGGAACCAGACACCACGGAACGAGAGGCCACGGAACGAGAGGCCACGGAACGAGAGGCCACGGAACCAGAGGCCACGGAACGAGAGGCCACGGAACGAGAGGCCACGGAACGAGAGGCCACGGAACGAGAGGCCACGGAACCAGACACCACGGAACGAGAGGCCACGGAACGAGAGGCCACGGAACGAGAGGCCACGGAACGAGAGGCCACGGAACGAGAGGCCACGGAACGAGAAGCCACGGAACGAGAGGCCACGGAACCAGACACCACGGAACGAGAGGCCACGGAACGAGAGGCCACGGAACCAGACGCCACGGAACGAGACGCCACGGAACCAGACGCCACGGAACCAGACGCCACGGAACGAGAGGCCACGGAACGAGAGGCCACGGAACGAGAGGCCACGGAACGAGAGGCCACGGAACGAGAGGCCACGGAACGAGAGCCCACGGAACCAGACGCCACGGAACCAGATGCCACGGAACCAGACGCCACGGAACGAGAGGCCACGGAACGAGACGTCACGGAACGAGAGGCCACGGAACGAGAGGCCATGGAACCAGACGCCACGGAACCAGACGCCACGGAACGAGAGGCCACGGAACCAGAGGCCACGGAACGAGAGGCCACGGAACGAGAGGCCACGGAACCAGACGCCACGGAACGAGAGGCCACGGAACCAGACGCCACGGAACGAGACACCACGGAACCAGACGCCACGGAACCAGACGCCACGGAACCAGACGCCACGGAACGAGAGGCCACGGAACGAGAGGCCACGGAACGAGACACCACGGAACCAGACGCCACGGAACCAGACGCCACGGAACCAGACGCCACGGAACGAGAGGCCACGGAACCAGACGCCACGGAACCAGACGCCACGGAACGAGAGGCCACGGAACCAGATGCCACGGAACGAGAGGCCACGGAACCAGATGCCACGGAACCAGACGCCACGGAACCAGAGGCCACGGAACCAGACGCCACGGAACCAGACGCCACGGAACCAGACGCCACGGAACGAGAGGCCACGGAACGAGAGGCCACGGAACGAGAGGCCACGGAACCAGACGCCACGGAATGAGAGGCCACGGAACCAGAGGCCACGGAACCAGACGCCACGGAACGAGACGTCACGGAACGAGAGGCCACGGAACGAGAGGCCATGGAACGAGAGGCCACGGAACGAGAGGCCACGGAACCAGACACCACGGAACCAGACGCCACGGAACCAGACGCCTCGGAACGAGAGGCCACGGAACCAGACGCCACGGAACCAGACGCCACGGAACCAGACGCCACGGAACCAGACGCCACGGAATGAGAGGCCACGGAACGAGAGGCCACGGAACCAGACGCCACGGAACGAGACGCCACGGAACGAGAGGCCACGGAACGAGAGGCCACGGAACGAGAGGCCACGGAACCAGACGCCACGGAACGAGAGGCCACGGAACCAGACGTCACGGAACGAGACGCCACGGAACGAGAGGCCACGGAACGAGAGGCCACGGAACGAGAGGCCACGGAACCAGACGCCACGGAACGAGAGGCCACGGAACCAGACGCCACGGAACCAGAGGCCACGGAACCAGACGCCACGGAACCAGACGGCACGGAACCAGACGCCACGGAACGAGAGGCCACGGAACGAGAGGCCACGGAACGAGAGGCCACGGAATGAGAGGCCACGGAACGAGAGGCCATGGAACGAGAGGCCACGGAACGAGAGGCCACGGAACCAGACGCCACGGAACAGGAGGCCACGGAACCAGACGCCACGGAACCAGACGCTACGGAACCAGACGCCACAGAACGAGAGGCCACGGAACGAGAGGCCACGGAACGAGAGGCCACGGAATGAGAGGCCACGGAACCAGACGCCACGGAACGAGAGGCCACGGAACCAGACGCCACGGAACCAGACGCCACGGAACCAGACGCCACGGAACGAGAGGCCACGGAACGAGACGTCACGGAACGAGACGTCACGGAACGAGAGGCCACGGAACGAGACGCCACGGAACCAGACGCCACGGAACCAGACGCCACGGAACCAGACGCCACGGAAGCAGACGCCACGGAACCAGACGCCACGGAACCAGACGCCACGGAACGAGAGGCCACGGAACGAGAGGCCACGGAACGAGAGGCCACGGAACGAGAGGCCACGGAACGAGAGGCCACGGAACGAGAGGCCACGGAACCAGACGCCACGGAACCAGACGCCACGGAACGAGAGGCCACGGAACCAGACGCCACGGAACCAGACGCCACGGAACGAGAGGCCACGGAACGAGAGGCCACGGAACGAGAGGCCACGGAACCAGACGCCACGGAAGGAGAGGCCACGGAACGAGAGGCCACGGAACGAGAGGCCACGGAACGAGAGGCTACGGAACCAGACGCCACGGAACGAGAGGCCACGGAACGAGAGGCCACGGAACCAGACGCCACGGAACGAGACGCCACGGAACGAGAGGCCACGGAACCAGACGCCACGGAACCAGATGCCACGGAACCAGACGCCACGGAACGAGAGGCCACGGAACGAGAGGCCACGGAACGAGAGGCCACGGAACCAGACGCCACGGAAGGAGAGGCCACGGAACGAGAGGCCACGGAACCAGACGCCACGGAACCAGATGCCACGGAACCAGACGCCACGGAACGAGAGGCCACGGAACGAGACGCCACGGAACGAGAGGCCACGGAACGAGAGGCCACGGAACCAGACGCCACGGAACGAGAGGCCACGGAACGAGAGGCCACGGAACCAGACGCCACGGAACGAGAGGCCACGGAACCAGAGGCCACGGAACCAGACGCCACGGAACGAGAGGCCACGGAACCAGAGGCCACGGAACGACAGGCCACGGAACCAGACGCCACGGAACGAGAGGCCACGGAACGAGAGGCCACGGAACGAGAGGCCACGGAACGAGAGGCCACGGAACGAGAGGCCACGGAACCAGACGCCACGGAACGAGACGCCACGGAACCAGACGCCACGGAACCAGACGCCACGGAACGAGAGGCCGCGGAACGAGACGCCACGGAACGAGAGGCCACGGAACGAGAGGCCACGGAACCAGACGCCACGGAACGAGAGGCCACGGAACGAGAGGCCACGGAACGAGAGGCCACGGAACGAGACACCACGGAACCAGATGCCACGGAACCAGACGCCACGGAACCAGACGCCATGGAACGAGAGGCCACGGAACGAGAGGCCACGGAACCAGATGCCACGGAACCAGACGCCACGGTACCAGACGCCACGGAACCAGACGCCACGGAACGAGAGGCCACGGAACGAGAGGCCACGGAACCAGACGCCACGGAACCAGACGCCACGGTACCAGACGCCACGGAACCAGACGCCACGGAACGAGAGGCCACGGAACGAAGGCCACGGAACGAGAGGCCACGGAACCAGACGCCACGGAACGAGAGGCCACGGAACGAGACGTCACGGAACGAGTCGTCACGGAACGAGAGGCCACGGAGCCAGACGCCACGGAACGAGAGGCCACGGAACGAGACGCCACGGAACCAGACGCCACGGAACGAGAGGCCACGGAACGAGACGCCACGGAACCAGACGCCACGGAACCAGACGCCACGGAACCAGACGCCACGGAACGAGAGGCCACGGAACGAGAGGCCACGGAACCAGACGCCAGGGAACCAGACGCCAGGGAACCAGACGTCACGGAACGAGAGGCCACGGAACGAGAGGCCACGGAACGAGAGGCCACGGAACCAGACGCCACGGAACGAGAGGCCACGGAACCAGACGCCACGGAACCAGAGGCCACGGAACCAGACGCCACGGAACCAGACGGCACGGAACCAGACGCCACGGAACGAGAGGCCACGGAACGAGAGGCCACGGAACGAGAGGCCACGGAACGAGAGGCCACGGAACCAGACGCCACGGAACGAGAGGCCACGGAACCAGACGCCACGGAACCAGACGCCACAGAACGAGAGGCCACGGAACGAGAGGCCACGGAACGAGAAGCCACGGAACGAGAGGCCACGGAATGAGAGGCCACGGAACCAGACGCCACGGAACCAGACGCCACGGAACCAGACGCCACGGAACGAGAGGCCACGGAACGAGACGTCACGGAACGAGACATCACGGAACGAGAGGCCACGGAACGAGACGCCACGGAACGAGACGCCACAGAACCAGACGCCACGGAACCAGACGCCACGGAACCAGACGCCACGGAACCGGACGCCACGGAACCAGACGCCACGGAACCAGACGCCACGGAACGAGAGGCCACGGAACGAGACGCCACGGAACGAGACGTCACGGAACCAGACGCCACGGAACGAGAGGCCACGAACCAGACGCCACGGAACGAGAGGCCACGGAACGAGAGGCCACGGAACGAGACGCCACAGGAACGAGAGGCCACGGAACCAGACGCCACGGTACCAGACGCCACGGAACCAGACGCCACGGAACCAGACGTCACGGAACGAGACGTCACGGAACCAGACGCCACGGAACCAGACGCCACGGAACCAGACGCCACGGAACCAGACGCCACGGAACGAGAGGCCACGGAATGTCACTCTTTTCTCCTCCATCCCATAGCCTCTCTGGCCAAGAAAGAATCTGGATGGATCCTGACACCTAACTATCAACCATCAAGCATTGAATCAAACAACCTCTCTGACTGACCAGATGGTCCCGACCAGTCGGAGATATTTCAGAAAACAAGCTTCCCATGCCCGATATTTTACTGTTTCAGACATCAGCAAGGGATTTTGGTCCAATCTGTTAAAAGAGGAATGCCAATACAAATTTGCCGTCACATTCCGGGGAGCACAGTACACCTGGACATGTCTCCCACATGGATTTCATAATTCCCCCTCCATATTCCACCAAGGATTAACAAAAGGGCTCGCAAATTTATCCAAACTCAAATGTTTAATTCAGTCAGTAGGTGACTGTCTCCTCCAGACCGAAACGAGAGAGGCACACTTAGACCTCCGAGATGCATTGTGTTGCCTGGGACTAAACATTAGTCTTAAAAAAGGCTGAGATCAGGAAAACCCAGCTCACCTATTGAGGCACGAGGGCGACCTGCGGGAAACGAGAGATAGAAAGGAAAAGAGGAGAGACCACCTTCAAATTGCCCTAACCGCGTGATTTAAAATCCCTAAGATCCTTTGTAGGACAGGTATGTCATGTTCTATGACAAATATGAATGCAGAATACAGGATTAACGGTAGGGTTCTTGGCAATGTGGAGGAGCAGAGAGATCTTGCGGTCTATGTCCATAGATCTTTGAAAGTTGCCACTCAAGTGGATAGAGCTGTGAAGAAGGCCTAAGGTGTGCTAGCGTTCATTAGAAGAGGGATTGAATTTAAGAGCCGTGAGGTGATGATGCATCTGTGCAAAACCTTGGTAAGGCCACATTTGGAGTACTGTGTGCAGTTCTGGTCACCTCATTTTAGGAAGGATGTGGAAGCTTTGGAAAAGGTGCAAAGGAGATTTACCAGGATGTTGCCTGGAATGGAGAGTAGGTCATACGAGGAAAGGTTGAGGGTGCTAGGCCTTTTCTCATTAGAACGGAGAAGGATGAGGGGCGACTTGATAGAGGTTTATAAGATGATCAGGGGAATAGATAGAGTAGACTGTCAGAGGTTTTTCCCCGGGTGGAACAAACCATTACAAGCGGACATAAATTTAAGGTGAATGGTGGAAGATATAGGGGGGATGTCAGAGGTAGGTTCTTTACCCAGAGAATAGTGGGGGCATGGAATACACTTCCTGTGGAAGTAGTTGAGTTGGAAACATTAGGGTCCTTCAAGCGGCTATTGGATAGGTACATGGATTATGTTAGAATAATGGAGTGTAGATTAATTTGTTCTTAAGGGCAGCACGGTAGCATTGTGGATAGCACAGTTGCTTCACAGCTCCAGGGTCCCAAGTTCGATTCCGGCTTGGGTCACTGTCTGTGCGGAGTCTGCACGTTCTCCCCGTGTCTGCGTGGGTTTCCTCCGGGTGCTCCGGTTTCCTCCCACAGTCCAAAGATGTGCAGGTTAGTTGGATTGGCCATGATAAATTTCCCTTAGTGTTGGGTGAGGTTACTGGGTTATGGGGATAGGGTGGAGGTGTTGACCTTGGGTAGGGTGCTCTTTCCAAGAGCTGGTGCAGACTCGATGGGCCGAATGGCCCCTTTCTGCATTGTAAATTCTATGATAATCTATGATTAATCTAGAACAAAGGTTCGGCACAACATCGTAGGCCGAAGGGCCTGTTCTGTGCTGTATTTTTCTATGTTCTATGTTCTCGGGAGGGTATTGCCGAAGCCAAATTTGCAACAAAAGATTTGTTCTCCTAAAAGAGGACTGCCCTTGGAATTAGCCTGGGCAGCATTCTCAGACTGTCGGTCAGCTAAAAGAGACCTTGGCCCAGGAACCAATCGTACAAGTGCCGCATCCACGACTGCCTTTTGCTGTTGAAGCTGCGGCGATAGACACGACTCTGTCTGCCGTTCTCCTACAGGAAAGATACGGGAGAGCGGGACTAAGTCCGGCAGAACACGCGCCACCTACTGGCAGCTTTTTGCACAGTCCAATATTTTACCAAAATTATATCCACTAAATATTTTAACGGAACGCACAGCCCTCTAACTGTCATTAGACGGAAGAATAAAAGCTGGAACTAATCGTCAGAATACCAGAGCCCGATTGACTTTAATGTTAACAAGGGAAGGTCATGACTGTTAAAAGACCTAAAACACCTATCGGGGTAACGTTTGAGTTCGATTCATGAGTTGAACACCAGTTATCACTTGTTGAGTTAAAGTCTGTGTGACGTTCATTGAGTTAAAGTCTGTGTTTTATTAAGGGTTCAGTATCAGTCTGTGTGACAATAACTAACTGCGTGAGAGCCTGTGTGTCACACTTGATCCGAAGACGGTAAATTTGATTTAAGAATGCCCGCGTGGGTAGTTTGTGTGACCTGTCAGTTTGTGACCCTCGGCTTGGAGGGGGCACAAGAAGGAAATCTGCCGTCCTTACCCAGTCCGGCAGACACTAACTCCAGACCCACAACAATGTCGACTGGACAAATTACAGGACGATATTGACAAACCTTCAAAATAGGTCAGTAACTGGACATTAAATATACATAAAAATGAGATAGTACTGCGGAGAAGGGTGAGGTCACTGAGTACTTGCATGTCTAGATGAACAGGGCACACACAATGATAATCTTTATTATTGTCACAAGTAGGCTTACATTAACACCGCAAAGTTACTGTGAAAATCCCCTAGTCGCCACACTCCGGCGCCTGTTCGGGTACACAGAGGGAGAATTCAGAATGTCCAATTCACCTAACAGCACGTCTTTCGGGACTTGTGAGAGGAAACCGGAGCGCCCGGAGGAAACCCACGCAGACACGGGGAGAACGTGCAGACTCCGCACAGACAGTGACCCAAGCCGGGAATCGAACCCGGGACCCTGGAGCTGTAAAGCAACAGTGCTAACCACTGTGCTGCCATGCCGTCCCACGATCATGAATGGGAGTGACCTGTTTACCTCATCAGCCAATAAGAAAAGCCGTTCTTCAGCAGCGAATCGGATGACATTTTCAATGCAGTCTCTGCTCAGCATCTGCCCTGTCAGAACCAGAGGACAACGGGTTAGGGGATTTGGCAAAAACTAATAATAATAATAATAATCTTTATCAGTGCTAAAAGTAGGCTTGCATTAACACTGCAATGAAGTCACTGTGAAGATGCCCCAGGAGAGGGAGAGATGTTTCTGTACACGGTAACCTGAAAGGTGCTGTCTGAAACTGCGGTGGAAGCAGACTAGATGATCTTCTTTAAAATTTAGATGACCAAATTCTCTTTTTTCCGTTTAAGGGGCAATTTAGCGTGGCCAATCCACCTACCCTGCACATCTTTGGGTTGTGGGAGTGAGACCCGCGCAGACACGGGGAGAATGTGCAAACTCCGCACGGACAGTGACCCAGAGCCGGGATCGAACCCGGGTCCTCAGCGGCGTGAGGCAGCTGTGCTAACCACTGCGCCGCCCTAAAGAAGAAGTCTCAATAACTTTGCAAATGAAGTTGGACAACTGCTCGAATGAGTAATGACAATGCAAGAAGAGAGAGAACGCTCTTTCAAAGGGGTAGCACAGTCAAATGGGCTGAATGGCCATGTCCTGGGTTGTATCATTGTGATTTTCTTACTGAAGCAGATAGACACATACCTGTTGGGTTGCCAGGATTTACAACACAAAGAACTTTCGGGGAACAATATCGGCGACTCTCACTGAGAGCCCTCCTCAGTTCCAGGACGTCTAAATTCCAACCTTGCTCCTCGTCCAGGGAATACGGAATCACTGCTCCGCCCGACAGGGCAATACACTCCGAAAGCAGAGGGGAATTTGGGATTGGGATCATGATTCCTGTCTTTGTCTGGCTTCTGTTGTCGATCAGCAGCTTGAAGATAATCTGTGGAAAGAGGAAGAATTGGGAGAGATTTCCTGATTATTCAGCCATATCCTCACTCCTTGGATCAATCCCTCTCCAGAGTGGATCAATTTCACTGGATCCGTGCCTTAGAGTAGATCATTGGCTCAGTGTCCATAGGTTATAGGAGCAGATTCAGGCCACTCGGCCCATCGAGTCTGCTCTGCCATTCAATCATGGCTGATATTTTTCTCATCCCCATTCTCCTGCCTTCTCCCCATAACCCCTGATCCACTTATTGATCAAAACAAAGGGAACAAAGAACAAAGAACAAAGAAAAGTATAGCGCAGGAACAGGCCCTTCGGCCCTCCAATCCTGTGCCGATCACGATGCCCGCCCAAACAAAACAATCTGCCCTTACTCAGACAATGTTGTCGAGGAGAATACTCCGGTACAGTCAACCAGGCTACATGGGATTGAGGTTCACAAGGAAGAGGTGTTAGCAATTTTGGAAAGTATAAAAATAGATACGTCCCCTGGGCCAGATGGGATTTATCCTAGGATTCTCTGGGAAGCCATGGAGGACATTGCAGAGCCTTTGTCCTTGATCTTTATGTCGTCTTTGTCGACAGGAATAGTGCCGGAAGACTGGAGGATAGCAAATGTTGTCCCCTTGTTCAAGAAGGGGAGTAGAGACAACCCTGGTAATTATAGACCTGTGAGCCTTACTTTGGTTGTGGGTAAAATGTTGGAAAAGGTTATAAGAGATAGGGTTTATAATCACCTTGAAAAGAACAAGTTGATTAGCGATAGTCAACACGGTTTTGTGAAGGGTAGGTCATGCCTCACAAACCTTATTGAGTTTTTTGAGAAGGTGACCAAACAGGTGGATGAGGGTAAAGCGGTTGATGTGGTGTATATGGATTACAGTAAGGCGTTTGATAAGGTTCCCCACGGTAGGCTATTGCAGAAAATAAGGAAGTATGGGATTGAAGGTGGTTTAGCGGTTTGGATCAGTAATTGGCTAGCTGAAAGAAGACAGAGGGTGGTGGTTGATGGCAAATGTTCATCCTGGAGTTCAGTTACTAGTGGTGTACCGCAAGGATCTGTTTTGGGGCCACTGCTGTTTGTCATTTTTATAAATGACCTGGAAGAGGGTGTAGAAGGATGGGTTAGTAAATTTGCAGATGACACGAAGGTCGGTGGAGTTGTGGATAGTGCTGAAGGATGTTATAGGATACAGAGGGACATAGATAAGCTGCAGAGCTGGGCTGAGAGGTGGCAGATGGAGTTTAATGCGGAAAAGTGTGAGGTGGTTCACTTTGGAAGGAGTAACAGGAATGCAGAGTACTGGGCTAATGGCAAGATTCTTGGTAGTGTAGATGAACAGAGAGATCTCGGCATCCAGGTACATAAATCCCTGAAAGTTGCCACCCAGGTTAATAGGGCTGTTAAGAAGGCATATGGTGTGCTAGCCTTTATCAGTAGGGGGACTGAGTTTCGGAGCCACAAGGTCATGCTGCAGCTGTACATAACTCTGGTGCGGCCGCTCCTGGAGTACTGCGTGCAGTTCTGGTCACCACATTATAGGAAGGATGTGGAAGCTTTGGAAAGGGTTCAGAGGAGATGTTGCCTCTGATGTTGCCTGGTATGGAGGGAAGGTCTTACGAGGAAAGGCTCAGGGACTTGAGGTTGTTTTCGTTAGAGAGAAGAAGGCTGAGATGTGACTTAATAGAGACATATAAGATAGTCAGAGGGTTAGATAGGGTGGACAGTGAGAGTCTCTTTCCTCGGATGGTGATGACCAACACGAGGGGACATAGCTTTAAATTGAGGGGTGATAGATATAGGACAGATGTCAGAGGCAGTTTCTTTACTCAGAGAGTAGTAGGGGTGTGGAACGCCCTGCCTGCAACAGTAGTAGACTCGCCAACTTTAAGGGCATTTAAGTGGTCACTGGATAGACATATGGATGAAAATGGAATAGTGTAGGTCAGATGGGCTTCAGATGGTTTCACAGGTCGGCGCAAAATCGAGGGCCGAAGGGCCCGTACTGCGCTGTAGTGTTCTATGTTCTATGACCCATCCAGGTGTCTGTTAAATGTTGCTAATGTGCTGCTTCCACCACATCCACTGGCAGCGCGTTCCAGGCACCCACCACTCTCTGTAGGAAACACTTACCCCACACATCTCCCTTAAACTCCCCCCTCTCACCTTGAACCCGTGCCCCCCTGCCCCTCCCCCCGCCCCCCCTGTGTAATTGACACTTCCACTCTGGGAAAAACCCTCTGACTATCCACCCTGTCTGCGCCTCTCATAATTTTGTAAACCTCTATCAGGTCCCCCCTCAGCCTCCGTCTTTCCAGTGAGAACAATCCGAGTTCATTCAACCTCTCGTTATACCTAACACCCTGGAGACCAGGCCACATCCTGGTGAACCCTCCCTGCCCCCTCTCCAAAGCTTCCACGGCCTTCTGATAATGTGGTGACCAGAACTGCACGCAATACTCCAAATGCGGCCTAACCAAGGTTTTATACAGCTGCAACATAGATTTCCCAACTCCTGTACTCAATGCCCCGGCTGATGAAGGCAAGCATGTCAGATGCCATCTTTTGTTTTTAGAAATTTAGAGTACCCAATAATTTTCTTACAATTAAGGGGCAATTTAGCATGGCCAATCCAGTAAAACCTGCACATCGTTGGGTTGTGGGGGCGAAACCCACGCAGACACGGGGAGAAAGTGCAAACTCCACACGGACAGTGACCCAGGGCCGGGATTCGAACCCGGGTCCTCAGCGCTGCAGTCCCAGTGCTAACCACTGCGCCACGTGCTGCCCCGCCGCATACCTTCTTAATCACCTTGCCCACCTGTGTTGCCACGTTTAGGGAACTGTGGACCTGCACGCCCAGATCCCTCTGTATGTTAATGTTCCTCAGGATTCTGCCATTGACAGTATAATTCATACCTAGATTTGATCCTCCAAAATGCATCACCTCACATTTGTCCGGATTAAACTCCATCTGCCATTTCTGTGCCCAATCTCCAGTCTATCTGTATCCTGTTGTATCCTCTGACAATCCTCAGCACTATCAGCAACTCCGCCAATCTTCGTGTTTTCCACAAACTTACCAATCAGACCACCCACACTTTCCTCCACAAACAGCAGTGGTCTGCTGGCTGAGGGGGCGGGGGGGGGTGTCTGCCAGGGCTGGGGGGGCAGTAACGGGAGGGGGGTGACCAGGAGAAGGGCCGTGGGGTCGGGGTCTTCCCCACAGGGCTGAGGTTGGGCAGCCATCCCACCTAGCAACCAGGTGGCACACTGCTGGAGGGGCATAGCACGGCTCGCGGAAGGAGGGAGGGCCCCTACAGAAGACCCCAGGTGAGGGGACAGGACAGGAGACGCAGAGTGTGAGGCTGGCAGGGACGGGCGGAGGGGGTGAAGCTCCCCTGATGACAGGGGTGCGGTTCGGAGGGAGGAGCGTCGTGGGGAACGTGGGGGTGGGGGGGGGGGGGGGACGATCGGTGTGGGAGAGGGAAACATGCGGGGGGGGGGGGCATGTGCTGCAGTGCAGTCCGTTGGGTCTGGATGGGCAGGGGGTGGGGGGGGGGGGGTAGTCACCAGACTGCCATGTCTGTCCTTTACCCCCGCTGCCAATGGTTATGGTGTCCAGCCAGATGTGGCTGGCAGCTGCCTGCCCGCCTCAGCCATTGTGGACGCACTGTCGCTGCAGGAGGAGGGGCTGCCCAGGGAGGAGATGGCAGAGCAAGAGCCAATCCCAGAGGAGAAGGAGCCGGTCCCAGAGGAGAAGGAGCCGGCCCCAGAAGAGAAGGAGCCGGTCCCAGAGGAGAAGGAGCCGGTCCCAGAGGAGAAGGAGCCGGCCCCAGAAGAGAAGGAGCCGGTCCCAGAGGAGAAGGAGCCGGCCCCAGAGGAGAAGGAGCCGGCCCCAGAGGAGAAGGAGCCGGCCCCAGAGGAGAAGGAGCCAATCCCAGAGGAGAAGGAGCCGGTCCCAGAGGAGAAGGAGCCGGCCCCAGAAGAGAAGGAGCCGGTCCCAGAGGAGAAGGAGCCGGCCCCAGAGGAGAAGGAGTCGGCCCCAGAGGAGAAGGAGCCGGCCCCAGAGGAGGAGGAGCCGGTCCCAGAGGAGAAGGAGCCGGTCCCCAGAGGAGAAGGAGCCGGCCCCAGAGGAGAAGGAGCCGGCCCCAGAGGAGAAGGAGCCGACCCCAGAGGAGAAGGAGCCGGCCCCAGAGGAGAAGGAGCCGGCCCCAGAGGAGAAGGAGCCGGCCCCAGAGGAGAAGGAGCCGACCCCAGAGGAGAAGGAGCCGGCCCCAGAGGAGAAGGAGCCGGTCCCAGAGGAGAAGGAGCCGGCCCCAGAGGAGAAGGAGCCGGCCCCAAAGGAGGAGGAGCTGGTCCCAGAGGAGAAAGGGCCGGCCCCAGAGGAGAAAGGACTGGCCCCAGAGGAGAAGGAACCGACCCCAGAGGAGAAGGAGCAGCCCCAGAGGAGAAGGAACCCACCCCAGAGGAGAAGGAGCCGGCCACAGAGGAGAAGGAGCCGGTCCCAGAGGAGAAAGGGCCGGCCCCAGAGGAAAAAGGGCCGGCCCCAGAGGAGAAGGAGCCGGCCCCAGAGGAGAAGGAGCCGGCCCCAAAGGAGAAGGAGCCGACCCCAGAGGACAAGGAGCCGGCCCCAGAGGAGAAAGGGCCGGCTCCAGAGGAGAAAGGGCCGGCCCCAGAGGAGAAAGGGCCGGCTCCAGAGGAGAAGGAGCCGACCCCAGTGGAGAAGGAGCCGACCCCAGAGGAGAAGGAGCCGACCCCAGAGGTAGACGGAGCCGGCCCCAGAGGAGAAGGAGCCGACCCCAGAGGAGACGGAGCCGGCCCCAGAGGACAAGGGGCCGGCCAGTGAGGATGGAGTGCCGGCAGCCCAACAAGCCGAAGACGAGGAGGGAAGAGGTTGCCCCGTCAGGCCCCGTGTGTACCGGCACTGGCTCTCCTTCGAGGACCTGCCGGACCGGGTGTGTCACCGCCTGCAGCGGCTGGTCAGGGAAACTGTGCGACATCTGTGCCGAGAGATGGTGCATCTGGAGCTGTGGGGAATGGGGGAGGACACTGCCTCTCGGTGGCCATCAAGGTGATGGTCGCCCTGCATGTTTTTGGCACGGGCTGTATCCAGCTGCTGAGCGAGGACCAGTCTGGGATCTCTCAGGTCTCCCTGAACAGGTGACGGATACTCTACATCTCGGGCGGCCAATACATCAGCTTCAAACTGAACCGTGCCCACCATGATGCTCGAGGTCCGGGATTCAGCCGCATTGCCACAATGCCCCAGGGTCAGGGGGTGATCGACAGCATCATGAGGGGGTGCTCTACATCAATAGGAGAGGGTCCCACTCCCTCAATAAGCAGTTGGTGTCTGACCGTCTGCGCCCAATACCCGGGCAGCGTTGACAAACTCAACCGATCCCATCACTTTGAGACCCACCCCCGGCTGAGGGATTGGCTCCCGGGAAACACGGCTTATCCGCTGCTCCTGGCTGGTGACACCGAATCGGAGGCTACAGACCGACAGGGAGACCCACAACAACAACGGCCATATAGCCACCAGAGCCGTGACCGAGCGGGGCACCGGCGGCATCAAGATAGGCTTCAGCTCATCACCCCCACCCCCCCAGCGCTCCCACCCCCCCCAGCGCACCCCCCCCCCCAGCGCTCCCACCCCCCCAGCGCTCCCACCCCCCCAGCGCTCCCACCCCCCCCCAGCGCACCACCCCCCCCCCAGCGCTCCCACCCCCCCCAGGGCACCACCCCCCCAGCGCTCCCACCCCCCCCCAGCGCACCACCCCCCCCAGCGCACCACCCCCCCCAGCGCTCCCACCCCCCCCAGCGCTCCCACCCCCCCAGCGCTCCCACCCCCCCCCAGCGCTCCCACACCCCCCCAGCGCTCCCACCCCCCCCCAGCGCTCCCACCCCCCCCCAGCGCACCACCCCCCCCAGCGCACCACCCCCCCCCAGCGCTCCCACCCCCCCCCCAGCGCTCCCACCCCCCCCAGCGCTCCCACCCCCCCCAGCGCACCACCCCCCCAGCGCACCACCCCCCCCAGCGCACCACCCCCCCCAGCGCACCACCCCCCCCCAGCGCTCTCACCCCCCCCAGCGCTCCCACCCCCCCAGCGCTCCCACCCCCCCAGCGCTCCCACCCCCCCCAGCGCTCCACCCCCCCCAGCGCTCCCACCCCCCCCCAGCGCTCCCACCCCCCCAGCGCTCCCACCCCCCCCAGCGCACCACCCCCCCAGCGCTCTCACCCCCCCCAGCGCTCCCACCCCCCCAGCGCTCCCACCCCCCCGCGCTCCCACCCCCCCCAGCGCTCCCACCCCCCCAGCGCTCCCCCCCCCCCAGCGCTCCCACCCCCCCCAGCGCTCCACCCCCCCCAGCGCTCCCACCCCCCCCCAGCGCACCACCCCCCCCAGCGCACCACCCCCCCCAGCGCTCCCACCCCCCCCAGCGCTCCCACCCCCCCCAGCGCTCCCACCCCCCCCAGCGCACCACCCCCCCCAGCGCACCACCCCCCCCAGCGCACCACCCCCCCCAGTGCTCCCACCCCCCCCAGCGCTCCCACCCCCCCCAGCGCTCCCACCCCCCCCCAGCGCCCCACCCCCCCAGCGCTCCACCCCCCCCAGCGCTCCCACCCCCCCCACCCAGCGCTCCCACCCCCCCCAGCGCACAACCCCCCCCAGCGCACCACCCCCCCCAGCGCACCACCCCCCCAGCGCCCACCACCAAACCCCCCCCAGCGCTCCACCCCCCCCAGCGCACCACCCCCCCCAGTGTTCCCACCCCCCCCACCCAGCGCTTACCCACCCCCCCAGTGCTCCCACCTCCCCAGCGCTCTCACCCCCCCCCCAGCGCTCCCACCCCCCCAGCGCTCCCACCCCCCCCAGCGCTCCCACCCCCCCAGCGCTCCCACCCCCCCCAGCGCTCCACCCCCCAGTGCTCCCACCCCCCCCCAGCGCATCCCCCCCCCCCAGCCTCCACCCCCCCCCAGTGCTCCCACCCCCCCCCAGCGCATCCCACACCCCCCCCAGCGCTCCCCACCCCCCCCCAGCGCACCACCCCCCCAGCGCACCACCCCCCCCAGCAACTACCACCCCCCCCACCCAGCTCTCACCCACCCCCCCCCCAGCGCACCACCCCCCCACAGCGCACCCACCCCCCCATCGCACCACCCCCCCAGCGCTCCCACCCCCCCCCCACCCCAGCGCTCCCCACCCCCCCCCCCACTCCCCCAGCCACCACCCCCCCCACCACGCACCACCCCCCCAGCGCACCACCCCCCCCATTCTCCCACCCCCCCCCAGCTCTCCCACCCCCCCAGCTCTCCCACCCCCCCAGCTCCCACCCCCCCCAGCGCACCACCCCCCCCCAGCTCACCACCCCCCCAGCCTCCCACCCCCCCCCCCCCCTCCCACTCCCACCCCCCCCCCCCAGCCACCCCCCCCACGCACCACCCCCCCCAGCGCTCCCACCCCCCCCCCACCCAGCGCTCCCACCCCCCCCCATCGCACCACCCCCCCCCCCGCGCACCACCCCCCCATCCACCACCCCCCCACCACCACCCCCCCAGTGCTCCCCCCCCCCCCAGCTCCCACCCCCCCATCTCTCCACCCCCCCCAGTGCTCCCACCCCCCCCCAGCTCTCCACCCCCCCAGCGCTCCACCCCCCCCCCCACGCTCCCACCCCCCCCAGCGCTCCCACCCCCCCCAGCGCTCCCACCCCCCCCAGC
>NC_052150.1:230496327-230541808 GCF_902713615.1 Scyliorhinus canicula | reverse complement strand
CCGACCCCCCCTCCCCCGCTCCGACCCCCCTCCCCCGCTCCGACCCCCCCCTCCCCCGCTCTGACCCGTATCCCCCTCCCCGCTCCGACCCCCCCGCCCCGCTCCGATCCCCCTCCCCTGCTCTGACCCGTATCCCCCTCCCCCGCACCGACCCCTCCTCCCCCGCTCCGACCCCCCCTCCTCCGCTCCGATCCCCCTCCCCCGCTCCGACCCCCCCTCCCCCGCTCTGACCCGTATCCCCCTCCCCCGCACCGACCCCTCCTCCCCCGCTCCGACCCCCCCTCCCCCGCTCCGACCTGTGTCCCCCTCCCCCGCTCCGTCCCGTATCCCCCGGTCCGTTCCGTATCCCCCTCCCCTGCTCCGTCCCGTATCCCCCTCCCCCGCTCCGACCCGTATCCCCCTCCCCCGCTCCGACCCGTGTCCCCCTCCCCCGCTCCGTCCCCTATCCCCCTCCCCCGCTCCGTCCCGTATCCCCCGGTCCGTCCCGTATCCCCCTCCCCTGCTCCGTCCCGTATCCCCCTCCCCCGCTCCGACCCCCCCTCCCCCGCTCCGACCCCCCCCTCCCCCGCTCCGACCCGTGTCCCCCTCCCCGCTCTGACCCGTATCCCCCTCCTCCCCTCTCCGACCCGTATTGCCCCCTGCCCTTACTCACCAATGCTTTTTCCTTCACAGTTGTCGAGGATTTCTCTGGCTCTCTGTTTGACATCCTCAGGGATAGTTTGATCAATGAAGAGTTTGGTGTACGTGCAAACGGCCAGAACCTAAAATAGAGAAAAGCGAGAATCCGCTGAGTCCAGACTAAAGAGAGGAAATGGTGGATAAAGCCAGCGGGTTAGTCAGTGTCTGTGGAGAGAGCAACACAGGTTCCAGTCCATGTGACTCTTCTTCAAATCCCTGCTTCTTGCATATATAAAGAGCAAGAGGGTAGTCAGGGAAAGGGTTGGTACATTCAAGGATGTTGGAGGGAATCTATATATGGAACCAGAGGAAATGGGATAGATACTAAATGAATACTTTGCCTCAGTATTCACCAAAGAGAAGGACTCGGTGGATGAGGAGTATAGGGTAGAGTGTGCAGATATTCTGAGTCATGTTGATATTAATAAAGAGGATGTGTTGGGCATCTTGAAAAGCATTAAAGTAGATAAGTCCCCAGGGCCAGATGGGATCTAGAACAGAGAACAGTACAGCACAGAACAGGCCCTTCGGCCCTCGATGTTGTGCCGAAGATTGTCCGAAACCAAGATCAAGCTATCCCACTCCCTGTCATTCTGGTGTGCTCCATGTGCCTATCCAATAACCGCTTGAAAGTTCCTAAAGTGTCCGACTCCACTAGCACAGCAGGCAGTCCATTCCACACCCTAATCACTCTCCGAGTAAAGAACCTACCTCAGACATCCCTCCTATATCTCCCAACCTGAATCTTATAGTTATGCCCTTTTGTAACAGCTACATCCACCCGAGGAAATAGTCTCTGAATGTCCGCTCTATCTAGCCCCCTCATCATCTTATAAACCTCTATTAAGTCGCCTCTCATCCTCCTCCGCTCCAAAGAGAAAAGCCCTAGCTCCCTCAACCTTTCATCATCAGACCTACTCTCCAAACCAGGCAGCATCCTGGTAAATCTCCTTTGCTCCCTTTCCAATGCTTCCACATCCTTCCTATAGTGAGGTGACCAGAACTGCCACAATACTCCAAATGTGGTCTCACCAGGGTCATGTACAGTTGCAGCATAACCCCACGGCTCTTAAACTCAAGCCCCCTGTTAATAAACGCTAACACACTATAGGCCTTCTTCACGGCTCTATCCACTTGGGTGGCAACCTTCAGAGATCTGTGGACATGAACCCCAAGATCTCTCTGTTCCTCCACATTCCTCAGAACCCTGCCGTTGACCCTGTAATCCGCATTCAATTTTTTTCTGCCAAAATGAATCACCTCACGCTTATCAGGGTTAAACTCCATCTGCCATTTTCGGCCCAGCTCTGCATCCTATCAATGTCTCTTTGCAGCCTACAGCAGCCCTCCACTTCATCCACTACTCCACCAATCTTGGTGTCATCAGCAAATTTACTGACCCACCCTTCAGCCCCCTCCTCCAAGTCATTGATAAAAATCACAAATAGCAGAGGACCCAGCACTGATCCCTGTGGTAAACTGCTGATAACTGGTCTCCAGTCTGAAAATTTTCCATCCATCACCACCCTCTGTCTTCTATGTGATAGCCAATTACTTATTTAATTGGCCAAATTTCCCTCTGTCCCACACCTCCTTACTTTCTTCATGAGCCGACCATGGGGAACCTTATCGAACACCTTACTAAAATCCATGTATACGACATCAACTGCTCTACCTTCATCTACACACTTAGTTACCTCCTCAAATAATTAAACCAAATTTGTGAGGCAAGACTTACCCTTCACGAATCCGTGTTGACTATCCCGGATTAAGCTGCATCTTTCCAAATGGTCATAAATCTTATCCTTCAGGACCTTTTCAATTAACATACCGACCACCGAAGTAAGACTAACTGGCCTATAATTACCAGGGTCATTCCTATTCCCTTTGTTGAACAGAGGAACAACATTCGCCACTCTCCAGTCCTCTGGTACTATCCCCGTGGACAGTGAGGACCCAAAGATCAAAGCCAAAGGCTCTGCAATCTCATCCCTCACCTCCCAAAGAATCCTTGGATATATTCCATCTGGTCCAGGGGACCTGTCGACCCTCAGGTTTTTCAAAATTGCCAATACATCCTTCCTCAGAACATCTACCTCCTCCAGCCTACCCGGCTGTACCAAACTCTCATCCTCAAAAACATGGCCCCTCTCCTTGGTGAACACTGAAGAAAAGTATTCATTCAACACCTCTCTTATTTCTTCTGACTCCATGCACAAGTTCCCACTACTGTCCTTGATCGGCCCTAACCTCACCCTGGTCATTATTTTATTTCACACATAAGAGTAAAAAGCCTTGGGGTTTTCCTTGATCCGACCCGCCAAGGACTTCTCATGCCCCCTCCTAGCTCTCCTAAGCCCCTTTTTTTTAGCTCATTCCTTGCTACCTTGTAACCCTCAAGCGACCCAACTGAACCTTGTTTTCTCATCCTTACATACGCTTCCCTTTTCCTCTTGACAAGACATTCAACCTCTTTTGTGAACCATGGTTCCCTCACACGGCCATTTCCTCCCTGCCTGACAGGGACATACCTATCAAGGACACGCAGTATTTGCTCCTTGAACAAGCTCCACTTTTCATTTGTGCCTTTCCCTGACTGTTTCTGTTCCCATCTTATGCTCCCTAATTCTTGCCTAATCGCATCATAATTACCCCTCCCCCAATTATAAACCTTGCCCTGCCGTATGGCCCTATCCCTCTCCATTGCAATAGTGAAAGACACCGAATTGTGGTCACTATCTCCAAAGTGCTCTCCCACAAACAAATCTGACACTTGGCCCGGTTCATTACCCAGTACCAAATCCAATGTGGCCCCCCCCCCCTCTTGTCGGCCTATCCACATATTGTGTCAGGAAACCCTCCTGCACACACTACAAAAACTGCCCCATCTGAACTGTTCGACCTATAGAGGTTCCAATCAATATTTGGAAAGTTAAAGTCACCCATGACAACCACCCTGAGACCTCCACACCTATCCATAATCTGTTTTGCAATTTCTTCCCCCACGTCTCTATTACTATTTGGGGGCGTATAGAAAACTCCTAACAATGTGACCGCTCCTTTCCTATTTCTAACTCCAGCCCATATTACCTCAGTAGGCAGATCCCCTTCGAATTGCCTTTCTGCAGCCGTTAAACTATCCTTGATTAACAATGCCACTCCTCCACCTCTTTTACCACCTTCCCTACTCTTACTGAAACATCTATACCCCGGAACCGCCAACAACCATTCCTGTCCCTGTTCTAACCATGTCTCCGTAATGGCCACAACATCGTAGTCCCAAATACCAATCCACGCTCCAAGTTCACCTACCTTATTCCGGATGCTCCTTGCATTGAAGTAGACACGCTTCAACCCACCTTTCTGTCTGCCGGTACACTCCTGCGACCTTGATAACCTCCTCAGTACCTCACTACCCTCAGCACTGGCTTCTGGACTACAGCTCATTTTCCCAGCCCCCTGACAAATTAGTTTAAACCCCCCCGAAGAGCCGTAGCAAATTTCCCTCCCAGGATATTGGTGCCCCTCTTGTTCAGGTGCAAACCATCCTGTCTGTACAGGTCCCACCTTCCCCAGAATGTGCTCCAATTATCCATGTACCCGGAACCCTCCCTCCTACACTATCCCTGCAGCCACGTGTTTATCTGCACTCTCTCCCTGTTCCTCACCTCGCTAGCACGTGGCACCGGCAACAAACCCCAGAATACTGCCCGAGGTAAGGAAGGGAATTGCTGGGGCCTTGACAGAAATCTTTGACTCCTCATTGGCTACAGGTGAAGTTCCAGAGGACTGGAGAGTAGCCAATGTTGTTTCATTGTAGAAGGGCAGCAGAGGGCAGCATGGTGGTCCAGTGGTTAGCCCTGCTGCCTCACGGCGCTGAGGTCCCAGGTTCAATCCCGGCTCTGGGTCACTGTCTGTGTGGAGTTTGCACATTCTCCCTGTGTTTGCGTGAGTTTTTCCCCCACAACCCAAAAATATGCAGGGTAGGTGGATTGGCCAATCTAAATTGACCCTTAATTGGAAAAAATGAATTGGGTACTCTAAATTTATTGAAAAAAAGAAAGGCAGCAGGGATAATCCAGGATATTATGGGCCGTTGAGCTTTACGTCAGTGGTAGGGAAATTATTGGAAAAGATTCTTAGAAATCTTTTCAGTAAGGCATTTGATAAGGTTCCCCATGGTAGGCTCATTCAGAGAGTTAGGGGGCATGGGATACAGGGAAATGTGGCTGTCTGGATACAGAATTGGCTGGCCGAAAGAAGGCATCGAGTGGTAGTGGATGGAATGTATTCCGCCTGGAGGTTGGTAACCAGTGGTGTCCCGCAAGGATCTGTTCTGGGGCCTCTGCTCTTTGTGGTTTTCATAAATGATTTGGATGAGGAAGTGGAAGGGTGGGTTAGTAAGCTTGCCGATGACACGAAGGCTGGGGGAGTTGTAGATAGTGTCGAGGGCTGTTGCAGGTTACAACAGGACATTGAGAGGATGCAGAGCTGGGCTGAGAAGTGGGAGATGGAGTTCAACCTGGATAAGTGTGAAGTGATTCATTTTGGAAGGTTGAATTTGAATGCTGAATACAGGGTTAAAGGCAGGATTCTTGGAAGTGTGGAGGAACAGAGGGATCTTGGGGTCCACGTACATAGATCCCTAAAAGTTGCCACCCAGGTTGATAGGGTGTTAAGAAGGCGTATGGTGTTGGCTTTCATTAACAGGGGTACTGAGTTTAAGAGCCGCGAGGTTTTGCTGCAGCTTTATAAAACCATAGTTAGACCAGACTTGGAATATTGTGTCCAGTTCTGGTCGCCTCATTATAGGAAGGATGTGGATGCTTTGGAGAGGGTACAGAGGAGATTTACCAGGATGCTGCCTGGACTGGAGGGCATGTCTTATGAAGAAAGGTTGAGGGAGCTAGGGCTTTTCTCACTGGAGGGAAGAAGGCAGAGAGGTGACTTGATAGAGGTGTACAAAGTGATGAGAGGCATGGATAGAGTGGATAGCCAGAGACTATTCCCTAAGGTGGAAATGGCTGTCACGAGGGGACATCATTTGAAGGTGATTGGAGGGAGGAATAGGGGAGATGTCAGAGGTAGGTTCTTTATGAAATGAAAATGAAAATCGCTTATTGTCACGAGTAGGCTTCAATGAAGTTACTGTGAAAAGCCCCTAGTCGCCACATTCCGGCGCCTGTTCCAAGAGGCTGGTACAGGAATTGAACCGTGCTGCTGACCTGCCTTGGTCTGCTTTCAAAGCCAGCGATTTAGCCCTGTGCTAAACAGCCCTTTACACAGGGAGTGGTGGGTGTGTGGAATGCACTGCCAGCAGAGGTGGTGGAGTCAGAGTCATTGGGGACATTTAAGCGACTCTTGGACAGGCACATGGACAGCAGTAAATTGAAGGGGTGTAGGTTAGGTTGATCTGAGATTAGGGTAAATGGTGGCACAACATGGTGGGCTGAAGGGCCTGTACCATGCTGGACTGTTCTATGTTCTATATTCTATATTCTATGAAATAGGATTTACTCACATTTGGAAACAAATGGATTTATTAGTGATGGGCAGCATGGTTTTATGAAGGGGAGGTCGTGCCTCACTAATTTGATCGAGTTTTTCGAGTAAGTGACAAAGATGATAGATGAGGGAAAGGAAGTAGATGTTGTTTACATGGACTTCAGGAAAGCCTTTGACAAGGTCCCTCATGTGCAAAAGGTGAAGTCACATGGTATCAGAGGAGAGCTGGCAAGTTGGATACAGAACTGGCTTGGGCACAGAAGACAGAGGGTAGCAGTAGAAGGGTGTTTTTCTGAATGGAAGACTGTGACTAGCGGCGTTCCACAGGGATCAGTTCTGGGCCTTTGCTGTTTGTGGTGTATGTAAATGATTTGGAAGAAAATGTAGCTGGCCTGATTAGTAAGTTCGCAGCCAACACAGAAATCGGTGGAGTTACGGATAGTGAAGAGGATTGTCAGAGGATACAGCCGGATATAAACTGGTTGGAGTCTTGGACGGAGAAATGGCAGATGGAGTTTAATCCGGACAAGTGTGAGGTAATGCACTTTGGAAGGTCCAGTGCATGTAGGATTACACAGTAAATGATAGAATTCTTACGAGTATTGACAGGCAGAGAGATCTGGTTGTGCATGTCCACAGGTCAATGAAAGGGGCAACACAGATGGAGAAGGTAGTCAAGAAGGCACACAGCATGCTGGCCTTCATTGGCCGGGGCATTGAGTATAAAAATTGGCAAGTCATGTTGTAGCTGTACAGAACCTTATTTAGGCCACACTTGGAGCATAGTGTTCAATTCTGGTTGCCACACTACCAGAAGGATGTGGAAGCTTTGGAGAGGGTACAGAGGAGGTTTATTGGATGTTGCCTGGTATGGAGGGCATTAGCAATGAGAAGAGGTTAGATACATAAAGGGTAAAAGGGTGACTAGGGAGAAGGTCAAGCCACTTAAGGATAAACAAGGTCATCTATGTACAGATCCACAAGGGATGGGAGAGGTCCTAAATGAATATTTCTCATCAGTATTTACTGTTGACAAAGACACGAATGTTAGGGAAATTGGGGAAATAAATAGTGATGTCTTGAGGAGTGTACATATTACAGAGGAGGTGGTGCTGGAGGTATCAAAGGGCATCAATATAGATAAATCCCCGGGACCTGATGAAATGTATCCCAGGACATTATGGGAGGCCAGGGAGGAAATTGCCGGATCCTAGCTGAGATATTTGAATCATCGACAGCCACAGGAGAGGTGCCTGAAGATTGGAGGGTAGCCGATGTGCCCTTGTTTAGGAAAGGCTGGAGGGAAAAGCCTGGGAATTACAGACTGGTGAGCCGAACTTCTGTTGTGGGTAAATTGTTAGAAGGTCTTCTGAGGGACAGGATCTACAGGCATTTAGACAGGCAAGGGTGAATTAGGGAGAGTCAGCAGGCAACATCCAATAAACCTCCTCTGCACCCTCTCCAAAGCCTCCGCATATTTCTGGTAGTGTGGCGATCAGAATTGAACACAATATTCCAAATGAGGCCTAACTAAGGTTCTGCACAGCTGCAACACGACTTGTCAATTTTTGTTATCCTTTGTGAGGGAAAAGTCATGTCTTGCCAATTTGATTGACTTATTTGAAGGGGTAACCAAGACGGTAGATGAGGGCAGTGCGGTCGACGTTGTCTACATGGACTTTAGCAAGGCCTTTGACAAGGTACAGCATGGTAGGTTATTGCAAAAGGTTAAATCTCACGGGATACAGGGTGAGGTAGCCAATTGGACACAGAATTGGCTCGGCGACTGAAGCCAAAGGGTGGTTGTGGAGGGTTGTTTTTTCAAACTGGAGGCCTGTGACCAGCGATGTGCCTCAGGGATCGGTGCTGGGTCCACTGTTATTTGTTAAATATATTAATGACTTGGTTGAGAATGTAGGAGACATGGTTAGTAAGTTTGCAGATGACACCAAGATTGGTGGCATAGTGGACAGTGAAGAAGGTTATCTAGGATTGCAACAGGATCTTGACCAATTGAGTCATAGAATCATAGAATTTACAGTGCAGAAGGAGGCCATTCGGCCCATCGAGTCTGCACCGGCTCTTGGAAAGAGCACCCTACCCAAGGTCAACACCTCCACCCTATCCCCATAACCCAGTAACCCCACCCAACACTAAGGGCAATTTTGGACACTAAGGGCAATTTATCATGGCCAATCCACCTAACCTGCACATCTTTGGACTGTGGGAGGAAACTGGAGCACCCGGAGGAAACCCACGCAGACACGGGGAGAACATGCAGACTCCGCACAGACAGTGACCCAAGGCGGAATCGAACCTGGGACCCTGGAGCTGTGAAGCAATTGTGCTATCCACAATGCTACCGTGCTGCCAAAGTCAGTGGGCTGATGAATGGCAGATGGAGTTTAATTTGGATAAATGTGAGGAGATGCATTTTGGTCGATCAAATCAGGGCAGGACCCACTCAGTTAATGGCAGGGAGTTGGGGAGAGTTACAGAACAAAGAGATCGAGGGGTACAGGTTCATTGCTCCTTGAAGGTGGAGTGGCAGGTGGACAGGGTGGTGAAGGAGGCATTCAGCATGCTGGGTTTTATTGGTCAGAATATTGAATACAGGAGTTGGGTCGTCTTGTTGAAGTTGTACAAGACATTGGTAAGACCACACATGGAATACTGTGTTCAGTTCTGGTCACCCTATTATAGGAAGGATATTGTTAAACTAGAACGAGTGCAGAAGAGATTTACGAGGACGCTACCGGGACTTGATGGTCTGAGTTATAAGGAGAGGCTGGACAGGATGGGACCTTTTTCCCTGGAGTGTAGGAGGCTTAGGGGGCGATCTTATAGAGGTCAGAAAATAATGAGGGGCATCGATAAGGTAGATAGTCAACATCTTTTCCCAAAGGTAGAGGAGTCTAGAACTAGAGGGCAAAGGTTAAAGGTGAGAGGGGAGAGATACAAAAGGGTCCCGAGGGGTAATTTCTTCACAGAGGGTGGTGAGCATCTGGAACGAGCTGCCAGGGACAGTGGTAGAGGAGGGTACAAAATCATTGAGACAGTTATATGGGGAATCTGGGTATAGAGGGATATGGGCCAAATACGGACAATTGGGACTAGCTTAGTGATAGAAACTGGGCGGCATGGACAAGCTGGGCCGAAGGGCCTGTTTCCATACTGTAAACATCTATGACTATGAGAATGAACTCGGTTTGTTCTCACTGGAACGACGGAGGTTGAGAGGCGACCTGATAGAGGTCTACAAGATTGAGTGGCTTGGACAGAGCGGATAGTCAGATGCTCTTTCCCAGGGTAGGAGAGTCAAGTACTTGGGGAAATAGGTTTAAAGTGCGTGGGGGAAAGTTCAGAACAGATGTGCGAGGCAAGTTTTTTACACAGAGGGTAGTAAATATGTACATAGATACATAGAAGATAGTAGCAGGAGGAGGCCATTCGGCCCTTCGATCCCGCTCCGCCATTCATCAGGATCATGGCTCATCATCCAATCAATAGCCTAATCCTGCTTTCTCCCCATAGCCTTTGACCCCATTCTCCCCAAGTGCTATATCCAGCCACCTCTTGAATATATTCAATGTTTTAGCATCAACTACTTCCTGTGGGAATGAATTCCACAGGCTCACCATTCTTTGGGTGAAGAAATGTCTCCTTATCTCTGTCTGAAATGGTTTACCCTGAATCCTCAGACTGTGACCCCTGGTTCTGGACACACCCATCATTGGGAACAACTTCCCTGCATCTACCCCTGTCCAGTCCTGTTAGAATTTTATACGTCTCTATGAGATTCCCCCCTCATTCTTCTGAACTCCAGCAAGAACAATCCCAACCTAATCAATCTCTCCTCATGTGACAGTCCCGCCATCCCTTGAATCAATCTGGTCATATGGAACGCACTGTCTGGGGAGGTGGTGGGAACAGGTACGATAGTGGTATTTAGGGGCATTGAAGGGGCATCTAGAGAAATCGGGTGGGAATGGAAGGATACGGACTCCGTAAGTGCAGACGGTTTGGGTTTTGGCAGGTACGATGATCGGCGCAGGCTTGGAGGGCCGAAGGGTCTGTTCCTGTGCTGTATTGTTCTTTACATCATTGAACCCCACAGAACCATTCCCGAGTGTCCAGTTGACACGTGTTGTCACCGTGGAGACCGAGGCAGTCTCCATGTTCGAAAGAGATCGAGAGACGCTGCAAAATGATCAAGATTGTGGAATGTGGAACTTGCTTTGGTAGCTGAAGCATGATGGAAATTCAAATCCTCCGCCAACTGCAATCTCCTCGAGACACCTGCTGGTTACATTCAGCAAATGAATTAGGATCAGGAGGAAGCCATTCGGCCCCTCGGCTCCACCATGCCTGATCTGCTTGTGGCCTCAACTCCACTTTCCTGTCTACCTCCCTCTTCCCTTTAACTCCCCTGTCAGTCAGGAATCTATCCAGCTCCACCTTAAAATATTCAGTCGCCAAATCCAAGCCAGACAGGCGGGTAGTTCAGGAATCTCTGAGTGAGCCCCGCTCACAAATTGGTTATTGCTGTCTGCGGGGCGGTGGGAGGTAGAGAGGAAGAGCAATAGTAATCGGAGATTCTATAGCCAGGGGAACAGGTGCTACTGTGGCCATCAATGTGATTCCAGGATGGTGCGTTGCCTCCCTGGTGCCAGGGTCCGGGATGTCAGAACAAAGAACCGGGATTAATGCCATCTGCATTGCCGATTCGGTGATGTTCAGTCAAGTGTGGAAGCAGTGAAACATTGAAAGGAATTATTCAATCGACTACAGGAAGCAGGAATGTTGGGGTGAACTTGGCTAAATATTAATTTGCGAAAGCTCAAGTCACCTTCTTGGACCGTACAATTGGACATGGTCAGCCAGCCCCACCCAATGTCAACCAAAGCTATTGGATAGTTTCCAATCCCATCAACGAGGTGCAAAGTTCTCAGATTTCTGCACATCAGTGGTTTCGACCGGAAACTCGTGCCAAATTCCACTGCTCCACTGACTGAACCTCTGGAAAAGCACAGGAAATTTCAGTGGATGTCGGAACGTCAGGAGGCATTCGACAATCTGACTGTGTGAACCACCTGAGCAATGACGCTCCTAAAGAGCAACACACCACTCCCCCTGCCCTATTCCCGTGACCCCTCCTAACCTTGGGACACTAAGGGGGCAATTTCCCACAGCCAGTCCACCTAACCTGCACATCTTTGGACTGTGGGAGGAAACCGGAGCACCCGGAGGAAACGCACACAGACACGGGGAGAACGTGCAGACTCCGCACGGACAGTGACACAAGGCCGGCATTGTTGATGGGTTTCCTGTGGACGCAGTGAAGCCCGATTCCGTGCCCTTGAGTCTAGCTCCCTCTGGCTGACGTTAAGGGAATTACGTGAGGACGTGCCTGACGCAGGAACTCCAGGTTCAGACTGAGAATTGTAAACCGGCACCACATCTGTCTATGTCCCTTTTCAGACTCCGGGACGGGATTCTCCATCGACTGACCCCGGAATCGGGAACTGCAATTAGGCGGAGAATGAGTTTTGACGTCGGCGTTGTGGCAGATGCTGATGTCACGGCCAATCCCAATTCTCCATCACCTCAACATCACTGTCAGTGCGCTCCGCTCCACACGTAAACGCCGACGGTATTCTCCGGAGCCTCCGTGATTCTCCATCTCCGCCGGGAGGAAAATCCCGACGGCAAGTTGACTTGTGCTTGCAGTAATCGGGAAACAGTTGCCGTGGCTGCTGAGGGATAGCGAGGAGGGAGGACACGGAGAGGCGGCACCGTGGGCTGCCGGTCCTCACACTGCCCCGGCTGCCCTCCCCCGCAACCCCAGCCCCCACTCTCCAGCCCGCTGCACCCCCCCCCACCCTCCACTATAACCCCCACCCCCCACCAACCAACCAGTCGCCACCCACCGGCGGGGCATCACACGGCCCACCCAACAGTAGCCCCTACAGGGGGGCCGATTGGGTGCCATAGAGCGTATCGCTGGCATGGGCAGTGCCAGCCAATGGTACCACTGACAGCAGAGTCAAGTCCCAGGGGCTCCCACGGTGCCGGGTCTGCCGATGGGGCCGGGGTGGAGGGAGGAGGGGGGGGGAAGAGGAACATGTGGTGTGAGAGCCCACACTGCCAACCAGGGTCACCGTGTAGCCCGGCGGACCTGGTTGGGCAAGGGGGTATGCACCGTACTGACATTTCGACCTTTCACCCCCTGCAGATAATGAAATGAAATGAAATGGATATTGGAATACAACCAGCAATGGTGGCCTTCCTCCTAGTCACCGCAGCCCTGGGGGATACCCTGCGGCTGTATGAGCTGGAGCTGCTCGAGGAGGAAGCTGCAGCAGCGGAGTGGGCAGCAGCGGAGTGGGCAGCAGCGGAGTGGGCAGCAGCGGAGTGGGCAGCAGCGGAGTGGGCTGCAGCAGCGGAGTGGGCAGCAGCTGAGTGGGCAGTAGTGAGTGGGCAGCAGTGGAGCGGGCAGCAGCGGAGTGGGCAGCAGTGGAGTGGGCAGCAGCAGCTGAGCGGGCAGCAGTGGAGTGGGCAGCAGTGGAGTGGGCAGCAGCGGAGTGGGCAGCAGTGGAGTGGCCAGAAGCAGCTGAGCGGGCAGCAGTGGAGCGGGCAGCAGCGGAACAGGCAGCAGCAGAGCGGGCAGCAGCGGAACAGGCAGCAGTGGAGCGGGCAGCAGTGGAGTGGGCAGCAGTGGAGTGGGCAGCAGTGGAGTGGGCAGCAGGGGAGTGGACAGCAGCAGAGTGGGCAGCAGCAGAGTGGGAAGCAGTGGAGCGGGCAGCAGTGGAGTGGGCAGCAGCAGAGTGGGCAGCAGCGGAGTGGGCAGCAGCGGAGTGGGCAGCAGTGGAGTGGGCAGCAGCGGAGTGGGCAGCCGCGGAGCGGGCAGCAGGAGAGTGGGCAGCAGCGGAGTGGGCAGCAGCAGAGTGGGCAGCAGCTGAGCGGGCAGCAGTGGAGTGGGCAGCAGTGGAGTGGGCAGCAGCAGCAGAGTGGGCAGCAGTGGAGTGGGCAGCAGTGGAGCGGGCAGCAGCGGAGTGGGCAGCAGCGGAGTGGGCAGCAGCAGCTGAGCGGGTAGCAGTGGAGCGGGCAGCAGTGGAGTGGGCAGCAGTGGAGTGGGCAGCAGCGGAGTGGGCAGCAGCGGAGTGGGCAGCAGCAGCTGAGCGGGCAGCAGTGGAGCGGGCAGCAGTGGAGCGGGCAGCAGTGGAGTGGGCAGCAGCGGAGCAGGCAGCAGCAGAGGAGTGGGCAGCAGCGGAGTGGGCAGCAGTGGAGTGGGCAGCAGCGGAGCGGGTAGCAGCGGAGCGGGCAGCAGCGGAGTGGGTAGCAACGGAGTGGGCAGCAACGGAGTGGGCAGCAGTGGAGCGGGCAGCAGCGGAGTGGGCAGCAGCAGAGTGGGCAGCAGCAAAGTGGGCAGCAGCGGAGTGGGCAGCAGCGGAGTGGGCAGCAGCAAAGTGGGCAGCAGCGGAGTGGGCAGCAGCGGATTGGGCAGCAGCAGAGTGGGCAGCAGCGGAGTGGGCAGCAGCAGAGTGGGCAGCAGCAGAGTGGGCAGCAGCAGAGTGGGCAGCAGCAGAGTGGGCAGCAGCAGAGTGGACAGCAGCAAAGTGGGCAGCAGTGGAGTGGGCAGCAGTGGAGTGGGCAGCAGTGGAGTGGGCAGCAGCAGAGTGGGCAGCAGCGGAGTGGGCAGCAGCGGAGTGGGCAGCAGCAGAGTGGGCAGCAGCAGAGTGGGCAGCAGCAGAGTGGGCAGCAGTGGAGTGGGCAGCAGTGGAGTGGGCAGCAGTGGAGTGGGCAGCAGTGGAGTGGGCAGCAGTGGAGTGGGCAGCAGTGGAGTGGGCAGCAGGAGAGTGGGCAGCAGCAGCTGAGTGGGCAGCAGCGGAGTGGGCAGCAGCGGAGCGGGCAGCAGCGGAGCGGGCAGCAGGAGAGCGGGCAGCAGCGGTGTGGGCAGCAGCGGAGTGGGCAGCGGCGAGGGAGGGGTCAGTGAGGGAGGGATAAGGGAGGGAGGGGTCAGCGAGGGAGGGGTCAGGGAGGGAGGGGTCAGGGTGGGAGGGGTCAGCGAGGGAGTGTCAGTGAGGGAGTGTCAGTGAGGGAGGGGTCAGTGAGGGAGGGGTCAGTGAGGGAGGGGTCAGGGTGGGAGGGGTCAGCGAGGGAGGGGTCAGTGAGGGAGGGGTCAGGGTGGGAGGGGTCAGTGAGGGAGGGGTCAGAGAGGGAGGGGTCAGTGAGGGAGGGGTCAGTGAGGGAGGGTCAGAGAGCGAGGGGTCAGTGAGGGAGGGGTCAGCGAGGGAGGGGTCAGTGAGGGAGGGGTCAGAAAGGGAGGGTCAGGGAGGGAGGGGTCAGTGAGGGAGGGGTCAGTGAGGGAGGGTCAGAGAGGGAGGGGTCAGAGAGGGAGGGGTCAGTGAGGGAGGGGTCAGTGAGGGAGGGTCAGAGAGCGAGGGGTCAGTGAGGGAGGGGTCAGAGAGGGAGGGGTCAGTGAGGGAGGGGTCAGTGAGGGAGGGGTCACGCTAAAATGGAAAGACGTCATGACAGCTGCCCCACGACATTGCAATCAGATTTGCCGCGATTAAGGTTCAGGATGAAGTTGCTGTGGGAACATGAGCTGCGATTTGCCCCCATAATCCCCCCTCAGACTATAAACTGATATTCACCATGGAATCTATTATTGTCGATGTTTGACCAAGGATAAATATTGATCAGGTCACCAGAGAAATCTGACCTCGTCTTCATCAAACTGGGAACGTAGGAACCATAATTCCCTCTCCGTAGGGCAGGCTGAACACTTTGTCCAAAAAACCCAAAATAGGATCAGCAGGAGGCCATTCGGCCCTTCTACCTGTCTGCCGGTCAGTCGGGTCACAGCTGCGGAATTTATGTTTAGAATTACAATTTCCCAACAACCTCCTGTAACGTTCAATCCAGGTTCCCCAAGAGAATACATCTACATAGAACAGTACAGCACAGAACAGGCCCTTCGGCCCTCGATGTTGTGCCGAGCAATGATCACCCTACTCAAACCCACGTATCCACCCTATACCCGTAACCCAACAACCCCACCCCACCTAACCTTACTTATTAAGGACACTAAGAGCAATTTAGCATGGCCAATCCACCTAACCCGCACATCTTTGGACTGTGGGAGGAAACCGGAGCACCCGGAGGAAACCCACGCACACACAGGGAGGACGTGCAGACTCCACACAGACAGTGACCCAGCCGGGAACCGAACCTGGGACCCTGGAGCTGTGAAGCATTTATGCTAACCACCATGCTACCCTGCTGCTCACTAAAAACAAGCAGCGACCCCCGTTACACGGCCTTCCCAGGCAAACTCGCATCACACACTGACAGTGCGGCACTCCCTCAGTACTGACCCTTTCACAGTGCGGCACTCCCTCAGTACTGACCCTCTGACAGTGCGGCACTCCCTCAGTACTGACCCTCTGACAGTGCAGCACTCCCTCACTACTGACCCTCTGACAGTGCAGCACTCCCTCAGTACTGACCCTCTGACAGTGCAGCACTCCCTCAGTACTGACCCTCTGACAGTGCGGCACTCCCTCAGTACTGACCCTCTGACAGTGCAGCACTCCCTCAGTACTGACCCTCTGACAGTGCGGCACTCCCTCAGTACTGACCCTCTGACAGTGCAGCACTCCCTCAGTACTGACCCTCTGACAGTTCGGCACTCCCTCAGTACTGACCCTCTGACAGTGCAGCACTCCCTCAGTACTGACCCTCTGACAGCGCGGCGCTCTCTCAGTACTGACCCTCTGACAGTGCGGCACTCCCTCAGTACTGACCCTCTGACAGTGCAGCACTCACTCAGTACTGACCCTCTGACAGTGCGGCACTCCCTCAGTACTGACCCTCTGACAGTGCAGCACTCCCTCAGTACTGACCCTCTGACAGTTCGGCACTCCCTCAGTACTGACCCTCTGACAGTGCAGCACTCCCTCAGTACTGACCCTCTGACAGCGCGGCGCTCTCTCAGTACTGACCCTCTGACAGTGCGGCACTCCCTCAGTACTGACCCTCTGACAGTGCAGCACTCACTCAGTACTGACCCTCTGACAGTGCGGCACTCCCTCAGTACTGACCCTCTGACAGTGCCGCACTCCCTCAGTACTGACCCTCTGACATTGCGGCTCTCCCTCAGTACTAACCCTCTGACAGTGCGGCACTCCCTCAGTACTGACCCTCTGACAATGCATCGCTCCCTCATTACTGACCCTGTGACAGTGCGGCGCTCCCTCAGTACTGACCGTCTGACAGTGCAGCACTCCCTCAGTACTGACCCTCTGACAGTGCAGAACTCCCTCAGTACTGACCCTCTGACTGTGCGGCGCTCGCTCAGTACTGACCCTCTGACAGTGCGGCACTCCCTCAGTACTGACCCTCTGACAGTGCAGCACTCCCTCAGTACTGACCCTCTGACAGTGCGGTAATCCCTCAGTACTCACTCTCTGACAGTGCGGCACTCACTCAGTACTGACCCTCTGACAGTGTGGCACTCCCTCAGTACTGACCCTCTGACAGTGCAGCACTCTCTCAGTACTGACCCTCTGACAGTGCAGCACTCCCTCAGCACTGACCCTCTGACAGTGCAGCACTCCCTCAGTACTGACCCTCTGACAGTGCAGCACTCCCTCAGTACTGACCCTCTGACAGTGCAGCACTCCCTCAGTACTGACCCTCTGACAGTGCAGCACTCCCTCAGTACTGACCCTCTGACAGTGCAGCACTCCCTCAGTACTGACCCTCTGACAGTGCAGCACTCCCTCAGTACTGACCCTCTGACAGTGCAGCACTCCCTCAGTACTGACCCTCTGACAGTGCAGCACTCCCTCAGTACTGACCCTCTGACAGTGCGGCACTCCCTCAGTACTGACCCTCTGACAGTGCAGCACTCCCTCAGTACTGACCCTCTGACAGTGCGGCATTCCCTCAGTACTGACCCTCTGACAGTGCAGCACTCCCTCAGTACTGACCCTCTGACAGTGCAGCACTCCCTCAGTACTGACCCTCTGACAGTCCAGCACTCCCTCAGTATGACTCTGTGACAGTGCTGCACTCCCTCAGTACTGACCCTCTGACAGTGCAGCACTCCCTCCGTACTGACCCTCTGACAGTGCGGCACTCCCTCTGTACTGACCCTCTGACAGTGCGGCCCTCCCTCAGTACTGACCCTCTGACAGTGCAGCACTCCCTCAGCACTGACCCTCTGACAGTGCAGCACTCCCTCAGTACTGACCCTCTGACAGTGCGGCACTCCCTCAGCACTGACCCTCTGACAGTGCAGCACTCCCTCAGTACTGACCCTCTGACAGTGCAGCACTCCCTCAGTATGACTCTGTGACAGTGCGGCATTTCATTCTGCCGCATTGCCAGTACACTTGCTCGTGTTCCCTGATGTCCTCTGGGGTGCTTCCCTGACTTTTTGTGGGTCTTGTGGCTTTGAGCCAGATCCTTGCCTGCCGTGGGTGGTGAACAGGTTGTGTGTTGGGCGTGGATGTGTTTTCTCTGGGGAGCCCAGTTCGACGCTGACCGCACTGGAGTCCATTGAACCTTGAAGTTCCTGGGCCCCAATCGCGGCACAGCAACAGTTCTGGGGCTTTCTTAAGGTGCAAGGCGGGTTCAGCAAGTGAGATTTTCCATTTCACAACGTCACTTATCCCGCATCCCAATCTATCCCGGAGTATGTCTGCCAGGAATGATCCATACTCACAGTGCTCGGCCAGTTTCCTGAGCCTGGTTCTCCAGCGATTCCTCTGACTGTATCAAACCTGTAGCAGAGGAGAATTACTGATGGTCTCGGGCCATCGAGGTCCACCACCAATTCTACCAGTTCAGTAAACATTGTCCTGGGCTGCCGAGTAAGTCAAGCTCTGAATAATGATGAATGTCAGGGCTACACAAACAGCCAGAGGGATTATCTTTTGTTGCTTCTTACCTTCTTACCTGCCGGTCTTTATCAAATTTCTTTCCGGGGACCCATTGTTACCAACCGGCCGACCTTCAGGACCCACGCCGGCCGACCCATCCTCGGGACCCACGCTGACCGACCTTCGGGACCCACGCTGGCCGACCTTCGGGACCCACGCCGGCCGACCTTCGGGACCCACACTGACCGACCTTCGGGACCCACGCTGACCGACCTTCGGGACCCACGCCGGCCGACCTTCGGGACCCACACTGACCGACCTTCGGGATCCACGCCGGCCGACCTTCGGGACCCACACTGACCGACCTTCGGGATCCACGCTGACCGACCTTCGGGACCCACGCCGGCCGACCTTCGGGACCCACACTGACCGACCTTCGCGACCCACGCCGGCCGACCCATCCTCGGGACCCACGCTGACCGACCTTCGGGGCCCACGCTGGCCGACCTTCGGGGCCCACGCTGACCGACCTTCGGGACCCACGCTGACCGACCTTCGGGGCCCACGCCAGCCGACCTTCGGGACCCACGCTGGCCGACCCTCAGGGCCCACACTGGCCGACCTTCGGGGACCATGCTGACCGACCTTCGGGGCCCACGCCGGCCGACCTTCACGGCCCACACCGGCCGACCTTTGGGACCCACGCCGGCCGACCTTTGGGACCCACGCTGGCCGACCTTCGGGACCCACGCTGACCGACCTTCGGGACCCACGCTGGCCGACCTTTGGGACCCACGCCAGCTGACCTTCGGGACCCACGCCGGCCGACCTTCGGGACCCACGCTGGCCGACCTTCGCGACCCACGCCGGTCGACCTTCGGGACCCACGCTGGCCGACCTTCGCGACCCACGCCGGCCGACCTTCGGGACCCACGCTGGCCGACATTCGCGACCCACGCCGTCCGACCCATCCTCAGGACCCACGCTGACCGACCATCGGGGCCCACGCTGGCCGACCTTCGGGGCCCACGCTGACCGACCTTCGGGGCCCACGCTGACCGACCTTCGGGGCCCACGCTGGCCGACCTTCGGGACCCACGCTGACCGACCTTCGGGGCCCATGCCGGCCGACCTTCGGGGCCCACGCTGACCGACCTTCGGGGCCCACGCTGACCGACCTTCGGGGCCCACGCTGGCCGACCTTCGGGGCCCACGCTGGCCGACCTTCGGGGCCCACGCTGACCGACCTTCGGGGCCCACGCCGGCCGACCTTCGGGACCCACGCTGACCGACCTTCGGGACCCACGCTGACCAACCTTCGGGACCCACGCTGACCGACCTTCGGGACCCACGCAGGCCGACCTTCACGGCCCACACCGGCCGACCTTCGGGACCCACGCTGACCGACCTTCGGGGCCCACGCTGACCGACCTTCGGGGCCCACGCTGACCGACCTTCGGGACCCACGCCGGCCGACCTTTGGGACCCACGCGGCCGACCTTCGGGGCCCCACGCTGACCGACCTTCGGGACCCACGCTGACCGACCTTCGGGACCCACGCTGACCGACCTTCGGGACCCACGCAGGCCGACCTTCACGGCCCACACCGGCCGACCTTTGGGACCCACGCGGCCGACCTTCGGGACACACGCTGACCGACCTTCGGGGCCCACGCTGACCGACCTTCGGGGCCCAGGCTAACCGACCTTCGCTACCCACGCTGGCCGACCTTCGGGACCCACGTCGGCCGACCTTCGGGACCCACGCTGGCCGACCTTCGGGACCCACGCTGACCGACCTTCGCGACCCACGCTGGCCGACCTTCGCGACCCACGCCGGCCGACCTTCGGGACCCACGCCGGCCGACCTTCGGGACCCACGCCAGCCGTCTCTTCGTATGTTTCCTCGTTTGGGAATTTGGACATTCTGAATTCTCCCTCTGTGACCCGAACAGGCGCCGGAATGTGGCGACTAGGGGATTTTCACAGTAACTTCATTGCAGGGTTAATGTAAGCCTACTGGCAACACTAATAAAGATTATTATTATTAACATAGTTGTTGCTGTTTTTAAAGCAGGGCTGTCCAGAATCCTGTTATCCCATCCGTGTCGCCAGTGTTGTGGAGACACAAAGAGGAAGGTTTAAAAAGATTTATCCTAAACTCAAAATGCAACAGTACTGCCCCAGCCCGGGGCCAACAGGACTTCCTAGTCCCGCTCTGGGATGGCATTTACAGGGCTCAGTAACGGGTCAGTGCTGGGCACCAGCCTCCGTCCGTTACCATGGGAGCCCCTACTCCACCAGCCCTGTGGGTAGATTGGTGAGTGATTCCCCACGGTCCTCGTGAAGGTTATCATGGCATTAAAATAAGATGACTGAGTACCAGGGGCTGGTTTGGCACAGTGGGCTAAACAGCTGGCTTCTAATACAGAACTAGGCCAGCAGTGCGGGTTCAATTCCCCAAACCTCCCTGAACAGGCGCCGGAATGTGGCGACTCAGGGCTTTTCACCGTAACTTCATTAAAGCCTACTCATGACAATAAGTTATTATTATTATTACCATTTCCCAAATATCGCTGGGAAATGAAATAAAAGCAAAATACCGCAGACACTGGTAATCCGAAATAAAATCAGAAAATGCTGGATTCAGTCAGCGGGTCTGGCAGCGTCTGGGGGAGAGGAACAGAGTTAACGTTTCGAGTGCACGCGGCTCTTCTTTCAGAACTTGAAATTGTTTGCGAATGAGTTTGATTTTTCCACAATTGAAGAGTTTCATTCTCATTGTGACTGTGAGCAGGTAGGAGCTCAGACCAGCCTGAACTCTGCAGAATGAGCCTGCCGATAATTCTCACGCACTCTTACCTGACGCAGGAAGCTGTTCGGTTTCTGCCCCATGGCCTGAGCATCCCCTGAGTGGCGAACAATCGCGGAGAATGGTTTCTTCACTCCCTGGTCAAGAAATTGCAGCAGGAGTTATTGACGGAAGAACAGAGAGGAAGAGGTGATTGTGCAAAAAATAAGAGATGATTGTGCAAAATTCAAGTGCATGGGATTGGGGGAAATGTATTGAGGTGGATAGAAAACTGGTTGGCAGAGAGGAAACAAAGAGTCGGGATTAATGGGTCCTTTCAAATTGGCAGGCAGTAACCAGCGGGGTACCACAGGGATCGGTGCTGGGACCCCAGCTATTCACAATATATAGTAATGATTTGGCTGAGGGAACAAAATGTAACATCTCAAAGTTTGCAGATACCAAGTTGGGTGGGAGGGTGAATTGTGACGAGGATGCAGGGATCCTACAGCAAGATCTGGACAGGTTGAGCGAGTGGGCAAATCAATGGCAGATGCAGTATAATTTGGATAAGTGTAAGGTTATTCACTTTGGAAGCAAAAACAGGAAGGCAGATTACTACCTGAATGGTTGTAAATTGGGAGAGGGGAGTGTGTAGCAGGACCTGGGTGTCCTTGTACACCATTCGCTGAAGGTAAGCATGCAGGTGCAGCAGGCGGTAAAGAAGGCTAATGGTATGTTGGCCTTCATTGCGAGAGGTTTCGAGTATAGAAGCCGGGATGTGTTGCTGCAATTGTACAGGGCCTTGGTGAGGCCACACCTGGAGTATTGTCTGCAGTTTTGGTCTCCTTCTCTGAGGAAGGATGTTCTTGCTGTCGAGGGAGTGCAGCGAAGGTTTACCAGACTGATTCCAGGGATGGCGGGATTGTCATTCGAGGAGAGACTGACGAGGTTGGGATTGTTCTCGCTGGAGTTCAGAAGAATGAGGGGGGAATCTCATAGAGACGTATAAAATTCTAACAGGAATAGACAGGGTAGATGCAGGGAAGATGTTACCAATGATGGGTGTGTCCAGAACCAGGGGTCACAGTCTGAGGATTCAGGGTAAACCATTTCGGACAGAGATAAGGAGACATTTCTTCACCCAAAGAGTGGTGAGCCTGTGGAATTCATTACCACAGGAAGGAGTTGATGCTAAAACTTTGAATATATTCAAGAGGCGGCTGGATATAGCACTTGGGGAGAATGGGATCAAAGGCTATGGGGAGAAAGCAGGATTAGGCTATTGAGTTGGATGATCAGCCATGATGGTGATGAATGGTGGAGCGGGATCGAAGGGCCAAAAAGCCTCCTCCTGCTCCTATCTTCTATGTATCTATGTAACATGGACAGATGGATTGGCGGAGATTTCCCACATCGAATCAAACAGCAATACAGAACAGAAGGAGGCCATTTGGCCCACTATGCCTGTCCTGGTCCTTTTGAGAGTCCCACTCCCCACCGATCAAACCCCAAAAACCTACAATTTTTGTCCTTGCAAAATATGTTTTTTAGGTTCCCACCCTTTGTGAGGAGAGCAGTTTTCTGGTGACTGACCCCTCCACCCTGGGACAGATGCCTGCCCATCCACTCTATCCATGCCCCTCATAATCTTGTAGACCTCCATCAGGTCACCCCTCAACCTCCGTCTTTCTAAGTAAACATAACCGAATTGTGGTCACTATCACCAAAGTGCTCACCTACCTCCAAATCTAACACCTGTCCTGGTTCATTACCCAGTACCAAATCCAATACGGCCTCGCCTCTCGTTGGCCTATCTACATACTGCATCAGGAAACCCTCCTGCACACATTGGACAAAACCGGACCCATCTAAAGTACTCGAACTATAGTGTTTCCAGTCAATATTTGGAAAGTTAAAGTTAAAGTTAGCTCACTGGGCTAAATCGCTGGCTTTTAAAGCAGACCAAGGCAGGCCAGCAGCACGGTTCGATTCCCGTAACAGCCTCCCTGAACAGGCGCCGGAATGTGGCGACTAGGGGCTTTTCACAGTTACTTCATTGAAGCCTACTTGTGACAATAAGCGATTTTCATTTCATTTTTTTCATTTCCCCCACAACAGCTACCCTGTTGCTTTCGCTCCTATCCAGAATCATCTTTGCAATCCTTTCCTCTAAATCTCTGGAACTTTTGGGAGGCCTATAGAAAAGTCCCAACAGGGTGACCTCTCCTTTCCTGTTTCTAACCTCAGCCCATACTACCTCAGTAGATGAGTCCTCATCAAACATCCTTTCTGCCACCATAATACTGTCCTTGACCAACGATGCCACCCCTCCCCCTCTCTTACCACCTTCCCTGAGCTTACTGAAATATCTAAACCCCGGCACCTGCAACAACCATTCCTGTCCCTGCTCTATCCATGTCTCCGAAATGGCCACAACATCGAGATCCCAGGTACCAACCCATGCTGCCAGTTCCCCTACCTTATTCCGGATGCTCCTGGCATTGAAGTAGACGCACTTTAAACCACCTTCCTGCCTGCCGGTACACTCCTGCAACCTTTGAAACCTTACTCATGGCCTCACTACCCTCAACCTCCTGTAAATTGGAGCTACAATTCAGGTTCCTAACCCCCTGCTGAATTAGTTTGAACCTCCCGAAGAGCATTAGCAAATTTCCTCCCCAGGATATTGGTACCCCTCTGGTTCAGGTGTAGACCATCCCATTTGTAGAGGTCCCACCTACCCCAGAATGAGCCCCAATTGTCCAGGAATCTGAAACCCTCCCTCCTGCACCATCCCTGTCCCCACGTGTTCAACTGCTCTCTCCCCCTATTCCTCGTCTCGCTAGCACGTGGCACGGGTAACAACCCAGAGATAATAACTCTGTTTGTTCTTGCTCAAAGTTTCCACCCTAGCTCCCTGAATTCCTGCCTTACATCCCTATCCCTTTTCCTACCAATGTCGTTGGTATCTATGTGGACTACGACTTGGGGCTTCTCCCCCTCCCCTTTAAGGATCCCGAAACCACGATCCGAGACATCGCGGACCCTGGCACCTGGGAGCCAATACACCAACCACGAGTCTCTCTCGTTCCCACAGAATCTCCTATCTATCCCCCTAACTATGGAGCCTCCAATGAGTAATGTTCTACTCCTTTCCCCCCTTCCCTTCTGAGCAACAGGGACAGATTCTGTGCCAGAGTCCTGTATCCCATGGCTTACCCCTGGTAAGTTGTCCCCCTCCACCCTGTGGTAGTGAGTTCCACATTCTCAGCCCTCTTCTTATTGGGCGGTTCCTCTGGATTGAGGGTGAGTTGCTTGTACTCTGGTCTGGATCAATGCAGTGTATGGATCAATGCAGTGTATGGATCAATGCAGTGTATGGGTCAATGCAGTGTATGGATAAATGCAGTGTATGGGTCAATGCAGTGTATGGATCAATGCAGTGTATGGGTCAATGCAGTGTATGGATCAATGCAGTGTGTGGATCAATGCAGTGAGTGGATCAATGCAGTGAATGGATCAATGCAGTGTATGGATCAATGCAGTGTATGGATCAATGCAGTGCATGGATCAATACAGTGTATGGATCAATGCAGTGTTTGGATCAATGCAGTGTATGGATCAATGCAGTGTATGGGTCAATGCAGTGTATGGATCAATGAAGTGAATGGACCAATGCAGTGTATGGATCAACACAGTGAATGGGTCAATGCAGTGTATGGATCAATGCAGTGTATGGATCAATGCAGTGTATGGATCAATGCAGTGAATGGATCAATGCAGTTTTTTGAACAATGCAGTGAATGGATCAATGGAGTGTATGAATCAATGCAGTGTATGGATCAATGCAGTGTATGGATCAATGCAGTGAATGGACTAATGCAGTGTGTGGATCAATGCAGTGTATGGATCAATGCAGTGTATGGATCAATGCAGTGTATGGGTCAATGCAGTGTATGGATCAATGCAGTGTATGGATCAATGCAGTGAATGGATCAATGCAGTGTATGGATCAATGCAGTGTATGGATCAATGCAGTGTATAGATCAATGCAGTGAATGGCTCAATGCAGTGTATGGATCAATGCAGTGTATGGATCAATGCAGTGTATGGATCAATGCAGTGAATGGATCAATGCAGTGTATGAATCAATGCAGTGTATGGATCAATGCAGTTTATGGATCAATGCAGTGTATGGATCAATGCAGTGTATGGATCAATGCAGTGAATGGATCAATGCAGTGTATGAATCAATGCAGTGTATGGATCAATGCAGTTTATGGATCAATGCAGTGTATGGATCAATGCAGTGAATGGACCAATGCAGTGTATGGGTCAATGCAGTGTATGGATCAATGCAGTGTATGGATCAATGCAGTGAATGGATCAATGCAGTGTATGGATCAATGCAGGGTATGGATCAATGCAGCGTATGGATCAATGCAGCGTGTGGATCAATGCAGTGTATGGATCAATGCAGTGAATGGATCAATGCAGTGTATGGATCAATGCAGTGTATGGATCAATGCAGCGTATGGATCAATGCAGCGTATGGATCAATGCAGCGTGTGGATCAATGCAGCGTATGGATCAATGCAGTGAATGGATCAATGCAGTGAATGGACCAATGCAGTGTATGGATCAATGCAGTGTGTGGATCAATGCAGCGTATGGATCAATGCAGTGTATGGATCAATGCAGGGTATGGATCAATGCAGTTTATGGATCAATGCAGTGTATGGATCAATGCAGTGAATGGACCAATGCAGTGTATGGGTCAATGCAGTGTATGGATCAATGCAGTGTATGGGTCAATGCAGTGAATGGATCAATGCAGTGTATGGATCAATGCAGTGAATGGATCAATGCAGTGTATGGACCAATGCAGTGTATGGATCAATGCAGTGAATGGATCAATGCAGTGTATGGATCAATGCAGTGTGTGGATCAATGCAGCGTATGGATCAATGCAGTGTATGGATCAATGCAGTGTATGGATCAATGCAGTTTATGGATCAATGCAGTGTATAGATCAATGCAGTGTATGGATCAATGCAGTGAATGGACCAATGCAGTGTATGGGTCAATGCAGTGTATGGATCAATGCAGTGTATGGGTCAATGCAGTGTATGGATCAATGCAGTGAATGGATCAATGCAGTGTATGGGTCAATGCAGTGAATGGATCAATGCAGTGAATGGATCAATGCAGTGAATGGACCAATGCAGTGTATGGATCAATGCAGTGTGTGGATCAATGCAGCGTATGGATCAATGCAGTGTATGGATCAATGCAGGGTATGGATCAATGCAGTTTATGGATCAATGCAGTGTATGGATCAATGCAGTGAATGGACCAATGCAGTGTATGGGTCAATGCAGTGTATGGATCAATGCAGTGTATGGGTCAATGCAGTGAATGGATCAATGCAGTGTATGGATCAATGCAGTGAATGGATCAATGCAGTGTATGGACCAATGCAGTGTATGGATCAATGCAGTGAATGGATCAATGCAGTGTATGGATCAATGCAGTGTGTGGATCAATGCAGCGTATGGATCAATGCAGTGTATGGATCAATGCAGTGTATGGATCAATGCAGTTTATGGATCAATGCAGTGTATAGATCAATGCAGTGTATGGATCAATGCAGTGAATGGACCAATGCAGTGTATGGGTCAATGCAGTGTATGGATCAATGCAGTGTATGGGTCAATGCAGTGTATGGATCAATGCAGTGAATGGATCAATGCAGTGTATGGGTCAATGCAGTGAATGGATCAATGCAGTGAATGGATCAATGCAGTGTATGGACCAATGCAGTGTATGGATCAATGCAGTGAATGGATCAATGCAGTGAATGGGTCAATGCAGTGTATGGGTCAATGCAGTGTATGGGTCAATGCAGTATATGGATCAATGCAGTGAATGCATCAATGCAGTGTATGGATCAATGCAGTGTATGGATCAATGCAGTGTATGGATCAATGCAGTGTATAGATCAATGCAGTGTATGGACCAATGCAGTGTATGGATCAATGCAGTGAATGGATCAATGCAGTGAATGGGTCAATGCAGTGTATGGATCAATGCAGTGTATGGGTCAATGCAGTATATGGATCAATGCAGTGTATGGGTCAATGCAGTGTATGGATCAATGCAGTGTATGGATCAATGCAGTGTATGATCTGCAAACATTGCCACATATGTGGAGGTGCTGTTTGAAGGACTGGGTAGGTGGGTTGTTTGCCGGTTTGTTCCCTTCTCTCCCCCCACCACCACCCCCCCCCCCCCCTCCCCCCCACACCCCACCCCCCCAATACCTCGACATCGCCTCTGCACCTTCCTAACAAAGTCTCTCGCCGTGTTCACTGCCTTTGTGAATGAACCCCCTGTGTTTGCGGCAGTCACAGGCCAGGGTCTGTCTCCCATGAGCCAGTGGGGGTGTTTGATCTAGTCACAGATGCTGTGTGGACATTCCCAAAGTGTTTCCGCTCTGTTCCCGGGAGTCTCCTCCCAACATCGAGTTCTGAACAGAACAACTGCTTCGGAGGTCTGGTGTCAGGCGTGTGAGCGACGTGTCCCATCCAATGGAGCTGGTTCTGGGGTGATTCGTGCCTCGATGCTGGGCATGTGGACCTGGGAGAGGACGCTGCTGTTGGAGCGACTTTCCTGTCCCTGCATTTGGGGGATCTTGCGAAGGCTCCACCAGTAATACCTCTCCAGTGGCTGAGGAGCCTGCTCTAGGTTGGCCAAGTCTCCGCAGCAAATGGCAGCCGGGAGATCACTGCTGCCCAGTAAACCACCAACTTAGTCTTGGGTTTGACATCCTGGTCCTCAAACACTCTTGTCTCATAATAGATCGAAGGCTGAGCTGATACATTGGAGGTGATGATGAATTTTCAGCATCTTTATCTGAAAATGATCCACATTTTCCTGAATCTGGCCATTGATCTTATTCGACAGCGGGAACGGTTATGCTGGAAGAGGTCCTTAGTTTTCCAAGTGTTTAGTGAATGGCCCATTTTCTCATCTGAGTCAGAGGAGTTGACAATGACATAGAGCTTAGCTTCAGAGTGAGCGGACACACACACACAGACACACACACAGAGACACCCCCCCCCCCCCCCCACACACACACAAACACACAGAGACATGCACACTCCCCACACACACACACACAGACGTGCGCACCCCACACACACAGAGACACACCCCCCACACACACAGAGACACACACACACAGACGCGTGCACCCCCCACACACACACCCCACACACACAGAGACACACACACACAGAGATACACCCCCCCCCCACACACACAAACACACAGAGACATGCACACTCCCCACACACACACACACACAGACGCGTGCACCCCACACACACACACACCCCACAAACACAGAGACACACACACACACAGACACCCCCCCCACACACACACACAGAGACACCCCCCCCACACACACACAAAGAGACACCCCCCCCACACACACAAACACACAGAGACATGCACACTCCCCACACACACACACACAGACGCGTGCACCCCACACACACACACACTCCACAAACACAGAGACACACACACACAAACACGCACACACACAGACACAGAGACACGCACACCCCACACACAGACACACAGAGACGCACGCACCCCACACACACAGACACATACACCCCACACACACACAGACACAAACACAGACACACACACACAGACACACACACCCCACACACACACAGACACACACAGAGACACACACACACAAACACACACACACAGACACAGAGACACACCCCCCACACACACAGACACATACACCCCACACACACACAGACACAAACACAGAGACACACACACCCCACACACACACAGACACACACACCCCACACACACACAGACACACACACACACAAACACACACACACAGACACAGAGACACACCCCCCACACACACAGAGACACACACACACACACACATGCAGCTGGTGTGGATGAAACATTTTGGTGCCTGTTCTGTTCTCTCCACACACAGGCTCAATTTGCTGGAAGAAGGCAATAGGAGTGTTGATGCAGCAACAAAGCCTTGTTTAACTATAGTTTGGGGCTTTGTGTTGGTTCTGTCGCCGTGGATCACAGCTTGCACATTATCTTGGAGCAATCAGAGAGTGGTGACAAATAGGGAGGACAAATTTGAAGAGGATTCTCAACAATCCCTCATGGTTGAGAGAGTCAGAGGTTTATTGGGGAGGTTGAGAAAGGCCGTTTCTGAGGGTTGGTGCTTTGCTTGAATTTGCAGCAGTGAAGTTCATGTCCTCTGGATGGGCGAAAACCGCACTGGCGTTCCGGAAGGATCTCCTCGCCCATTGGGGTGGGGGGGGGGAGAGACAGGTGTGGAAGATTCTGCCATTTCGGAAGGATCTCCTTGCCCATTGGGGGTGGGTGGACAGGTATGGAAGATTCTTGCAATGGTCCTGCCTGGGCAGACAGTATGTAGTGTCGTCTGTCACTACCACAATCAAACTCCTTCGATGCAAGAACGATTATAGTGTCGCCGAGATTGTGTAGCTGTGCTGGGATTGTATCTCCAGCCTGTTTCACATGGGCAGTGTCTGCTCCACCAGCATTTCAGCTGTTAATTTGTTTTTCAACTTCACTTGGACTGGGTAAATTCACTCCACTGAGACCGAGCCACCCAGGCTGCTCAGGAACAGAGTGGATCACGTTCAAGTCAAAGACAGAACCTCAGTTGAAGGATTCTTCAACAGGTTTGTCCAGCGAGCAGTGACTGCCTCTGTGTCCTTCAGGAACTTCACTCCATGCCGGACTCTCATTGTGTTCAGTGCTGAATTGGTTACTGGGCAGCTTGGTGACACACTGCTGCCTCACAGCGCCAGGGTCCCAGGTTCAATTCCCCGCTGGGTCGCTGTCTGTGCAGAGTCTGCACGTTCTCCCCGTGTGTGCGTGGGTTTCCTCCGGGTGCTCCGGTTTCCTCCCACAGCCCAAAGATGTGCACGTTTAGGGGAATGGCCATGATAAATTGCCCTTAGTGACCAAAAATATACAGGTTGATTGGGGTTACCGGGATAGGATGGAGGAGTGGGACAAGGTAGGGTGCTCCATCAGAGGGTGGGTGCAGACTAATTGGGCCGAATGCCCTTCTTCTGAATACCCAGTGACTGAGGGGAGCTCAGTGAATAGGCCCAGTAATAACAAAAGGAATAAAACTGGATATGTTAAGATTCAAAACAGAGGTAAAAAACCAACATAAGTGTACTTTACCTGAATGCTCGTAGTATTCGGAATAAAGTAAATGAGTTGATGGCACAAATTATCGTAAATGACTATGATTTAGTGGCCATTACTGAAACATGGTTAAAGGATGGTCACGACTGGGAGTTAAATATCCGAGGGTATCAAACTATTCGGAAGGACAGAGTGGATGGTAAGGGAGGTGGTGTAGCTCTGTTATTTAAGGATGACATCCGGGCAATGGTAAGGGATGACATCGGTGCTATGGAGGATAATGTTGAATCCATTTGGGTGGAAATCAGGAATAGTAAGGCGAAAAAGTCACTGATAGGAGTAGTCTGTCGGCCACCAAATAGTAACGTTATGGTGGGGCAGGCAATAAACAAAGAAATAACTGATGCATGTAGAAATGGTACAGCAGTTATCATGGGGGATTTTAATCTACATGTTGATTGGTTTAACCAGGTCGGTCAAGGCAATCTTGAGGAGGAGTTTATAGAATGTATCAGCGATAGTTTCCTAGAACAGTATGTAATGGAACCTACGAGGGAACAAGCAGTCCTAGATCTTGTCCTGTGTAATGAGACAGGATTGATTCATGATCTCATAGTTAGGGATCCTCTCGGAAGGAGCGATCACAATATGGTGGAATTTAAAATACAGATGGAGGGTGAGAAAGTAAAATCAAATACTAGTTTTTGTATTTAAACAAAGGAGATTACAAGGGGATGAGAGAAGAACAAGCTAAGGTAGACTGGGAGCAAAGACGTTATGGTGGAACAGTTGAGGAACAGTGGAGAACCTTCCAAGCGATTTTTCACAGTGCTCAGCAAAGGTTTATACCAACAAAAAGGAAGGACGGTAGAAAGAGGGAAAATCGACCGTGGATATCTAAGGAAATAAGGGAGAGTATCAAATTGAAGGAAAAAGCATATAAAGTGGCAAAGATTGCTGGGAGATTAGAGGACTGGGAAATCTTTAGGGGCCAACAGAAAGCTACTAAAAAAAGCTATAAAGAAGAGTAAGATAGATTATGAGAGTAAACTTGCTCAGAATATAAAAACAGACAGTAAAAGTTTTTACAAATATATAAAACAAAAAAGAGTGGCTAAGGTAAATTCTGGTCCTTTTGAGGATGAGAAGGGAGATTTAATAATGGGAGATGAGGAAATGGCTGAGGAACTGAACAGGTTTTTTGGGTCGGTCTTCACAGTGGAAGACACAAATAAAATGCCAGCGACTGATAGAAATGAGGCTATGACAGGTGAGGACCTTGAGAGGATTGTTATCACTAAGGAGGGAGTGATGGGCAAGCTAATGGGGCTAACGGTAGACAAGTCTCCTGGCCCTGATGGAATGCATCCCAGAGTGCTAAAAGAGATGGCTAGGGAAATTGTAGATGCACTAGTGATAATTTACCGAAATTCACTCGACTCTGGGGTGGTCCCGGTGGATTGGAAATTAGCAAACGTGACACCACTGTTTAAAAAAGGTCGGCAGAAAGCAGGAAATTATAGGCCAGTGAGCTTAACTTCGGTAGTAGGGAAGATGCTGGAATCTATCATCAAGGAAGAAATAGCGAGGCATCTGGATAGAAATTGTCCCATTGGGCAGACGCAGCATGGGTTCATAAAGGGCAGGTCATGCCTAACTAATTTAGTGGAATTTTTTGAGGACATTACCAGTGCAGTTGATAACGGGGAGCCAATGGATGTGGTATCTGGATTTCCAGAAAGCCTTTGACAAGGTGCCACACAAAAAGTTGCTGCATAAGATAAAGATGCATGGCATTAAGGGTAAAGTAGTAGCATGGATAGAGGATTGGTTAATTAATAGAAAGCAAAGAGTTGGGATAAATGGGTGTTTCTCTGGTTGGCAGTCAGTGGCTAGTGGTGTCCCTCAGGGATCCGTGTTGGGCCCACAACTGTTCACAATTTACATAGATGATTTGGAGTTGGGGACCAAGGGCAATGTGTCCAAGTTTGCAGATGACACTAAGATGAGTGGTAAAGCGAACAGTGCAGAGGATACTGGAAGTCTGCAGAGGGATTTGGATAGGTTAAGTGAATGGGCTAGGGTCTGGCAGATGGAATACAATGTTGACAAATGTGAGGTTATCCATTTTGGTAGGAATAACAGCAAACGGGATTATTATTTAAACGATAAAATATTAAAGCATGCCGCTGTGCAGAGAGACTTGGGTGTGCTAGTGCATGAGTCACAGAAGGTTGGTTTACAGGTGCAACAGGTGATTAAGAAGGCAAATGGAATTTTGTCCTTCATTGCTAGAGGGATGGAGTTTAAGACTAGGGAGGTTATGTTGCAATTGTATAAGGTGTTAGTGAGGCCACACCTGGAGTATTGTGTTCAGTTTTGGTCTCCTTACTTGAGAAAGGACGTACTGGCACTGGAGGGTGTGCAGAGGAGATTCACTAGGTTAATCCCAGAGCTGAAGGGGTTGGATTATGAGGAGAGGTTGAGTAGACTGGGACTGTACTCGTTGGAATTTAGAAGGATGAGGGGGGATCTTATAGAAACATTTAAAATTATGAAGGGAATAGATAGGATAGATGCGGGCAGGTTGTTTCCACTGACGGGTGACAGCAGAACTAGGGGGCATAGCCTCAAAATAAGGGGAAGTAGATTTAGGACTGAGTTTAGGAGGAACTTCTTCACCCAAAGGGTTGTGAATCTATGGAATTCCTTGCCCAGTGAAGCAGTTGAGGCTCCTTCATTAAATGTTTTTAAGGTAAAGATAGATAGTTTTTTGAAGAATAAAGGGATTAAGGGTTATGGTGTTCGGGCCGGAAAGTGGAGCTGAGTCCACGAAAGATCAGCCATGATCTCATTGAATGGCGGAGCAGGCTCAAGGGGCCAGATGGCCTACTCCTGCTCCTAGTTCTTATGTTCTTATGTTCTGCACTGTGACTCTATGAAATCATTTTGACAGCGGTTGATGTATTGCGTGTTGTTGATGTCGGCGGGTTGATGGATCTTCTGCGCTCTTTCGACCCACCACTTGTTCCTGGTATCATGGGTTTGAAGCAGTACATCTGCCTTCATCCTCCTGTGTGGTGACTGTTTTTCAGAGGAGCTGAGGTGACCTTTCCAGTCAATATCCATTGGGATGGCTCCTGGGCCTGGTTGGTTTCCTGATGGAGTCGACAAGGACTTCGCAACAGGTGTTCATGGTGATCTTGACCCTGCACTTGGAGCTGCGGGTGTCTGGAGGTCAGAGGTGAGCAGAGAGGCGAACAAGGACCCGCTGGGTGGGGTATCTGAGGCCTTTGATGTCAATTTTCTGGCAGTATTTATTCCGTCACCCCAGCGGTTTGGGGGTCAGGCTGATGAATGAAATGAAATGAAAATCGCTTATTGTCACACGTAGGCTTCAAATGAAGTTACTGTGAAAAGCCCCTAGTCGCCACATTCCGGCGCCTGTTCGGGGAGGCTGGTACGGGAATTGAACCCGTGCTGCTGGCCTGCCTTGGTCTGCTTTCAAAGCCAGCGATTTAGCTCAGTGAGCTAAACCAGCCCCAGATGAAGATGGTAGCACAGGAAAGGCAGTCCCCATAAGACAATGCGGCATCGGAGCAGAAAGAGGCCACTCGGCCCATCGAGTCCGCTCCGCCATTCAATCATGGCTGATATTTCTCTCATCCCCATTCTCCTGCCTTCACCCCATAACCCCTGATTCCCCCCTTTTTTTTAATAAACATTTCATTGAGGCATTTATGGTTTTATAACAGTAACAGAAGAAACAGTGTACATACAAATATATAAACATAGTGCAAAATCTGTCTTCCTCCCTCACAGGTCTCACCTTTACTAACGCCTCACTCGAAACTAAACTAAACCGCACCCCCCCCCCCCCCCAACCCCCATCCCACCCCTTCTGCTGATGGTTAATTTTCCCCAAAGAAGTCGACGATCGGCTGCCACCTCCGGGCGAACCCTAACATTGACCCTCTCAGGGCGAACTTGATTTTGTCCAGACAGAGAAAGCTAGCCATGTCAGATAGCCACATCTCTGTCATCAGGGGCTTTGAGTCCCTTCAGGCTAATAACACTGTGGACATGACATCCGCAAACCCCTGCCAGAACCCCCTAAGCTTTGGACATGACCAGAACATATGAACATGGTTCGCTGGTCCTCCCGTACACCTTGCACACCTGTCTTCTACCCCAAAGAACCTGCTCATCCGGGCCACTGTCATGTGAGTTCGGTGAAGTCCTTAAACTGTATCAGGATGAGCCTGGCACATGTGGACGTGTTGACTCGATTCAACACGTCCGCCCAGAGACCATCCTCTATCTCTCCTCCCAACTCCTCTTCCCACTTGTGTTTCAACTCCTCGGTCTGCGTTTCCTCTGACCTCATGAGTTCCTTGTAAATGTCAGAAACCCTCCCCTCTCCCACCCACACTCTGGAAACTACCCTTTCCTGTATCCCCCTTGGTGGTAGGAGGGGGAAGGTTGAGACCTGCCTGCGTAGGAAGTCCCACGCCTGCAGGTACCTAAACCCATTCCCTCCCGTCAATTCAAATCTCTCCTCCAACTCCCTCAGGCTGGAAAAGCTCCCCTCCATAAACATATCTCCCATCCTCTCAATCCCTGCTCTCCGCCATATCCGGAATCCCCCCCATCCATCCTTCCCGGGGCAAACCGGTGATTATTACAGATTGGGGACCAGACCGATGCTCCCTCTGCTCCCACACATGTCTCCTCCATTGCCCCCAGACTCTCAGGGCTGAAACCACCACGGGGCTGGTGGAGTACCGTGACGGCGGGAACGGCAGAGCCGCCGTTACCAATGCCCCCAAATCAGTACCCTTGCATGATGCCGCCTCTACTTGCTCCCACACCGACCCCGCCCCCCCCACCATCCACTTCCTAATCATGGCTATATTCGCCGCCCAATAAGAATTACGAAAGTTTGGCAGCGCCAGCCCGCCCTCCCCCCAGCTACGCTCCAGCATCCTCTTTTTAACTCGCGGGGTCTTACCCACCCATACAAAGCCAGTTTATAGACCTGTTTAAAGAAGGACCGCGGAATAAAGATGGGGAAACACTGAAACACAAAAAGGAATCTCGGGAGGACCGTCAGTTTCACTGTCTGTACCCTCCCAGCCTGTGACAACGGGAGCACGTCCCACCTTCGGAAATCCTCCTTCATTTTGTCTACTAGTCAGGCCAGATGAAGCTGGTGCAGCCGTTCCCCTTCCCACGGCACCTGGATGCCTAGGCACCGAAAGCTTCCCCCTACCACTCTAAACGGCAGCTCCCCCAATCGCCTCTCCTGACCCCTTGCCTGGATCGCAAACATCTCACTTTTCCCCATGTTCAATTTATACCCCGCAAACCGGACAAAATCCCCAAGAATCCCCATAATTTCTTCCATCCCTTCCAGTGGGTTTGACACACATAAGAGCAGATTGTCCGCGTATAGCGAGACTCTATGTTCCACCGCCCCCCCCCCCCCCCCCACCCCGGACCAGCCCCTTCCAGCCCCTCGAGGTTCTCAATGTAATTGCCAGCGGCTCTATGGCCAGCGCAAACAGCAGTGGGGAGAGAGGACATCCCTGCCTCGTCCCCCTCTGCAGCCTACAATAGCCCGATGTCAACCTGTCCGTCCGAACACTTGCCACGGGCGCCTGATACAGCAGGCAATGAAGCCCCGTCAAACCACCCAGTTCCTCCCACAGATATTCCCATTCCACCCGATCAAATGCCTTCTCTGTGTCCATTGCAACCACTACCCTCTGGAGGCATCATGATTACGTTCAGCAGCTGATGCACGATCAATTACACCAAGACGAGAGTTGGATACAACTGAGGCTTTATTACACTAAGATGTGTGGCCTCCTGCAGCAGCTGGCAAAATGGCTGCTGTACAAGGAGCACACATATTTATACTCCGCCTACTGGGCGGAGCCAGCAGGCAGGGATCTACCCCCGTACCTGTAGTACGGAGGCCTTACCATAAATCACCTAATACATACATCACTGGTGACTACCACATTCACCCTGTTAAAATTCAGTCCGGCGGGGGGGGTGATGGAGAACTATATACAAGTACATGTTTTTAAAATACAGAGAGGACAAAAAATTGAGTCCAGTGGGGTGGAGGAGAATTATACAGAAGGATGATGTTTCAAGAGTCCCGATCAAGTTACAGGTTCAGTCGGTCCGGAGCCTTGATCTGCAGCTGGGAGCGCCGCAATGGTGGCAGCGATTCCGGTGTGTGTCTGGTCCTCGGTGACTCCGGGAGTGTGCCGAAATCCTCGTCATCCTCGGGCGTGGGCAGGGGGAGGACGGATTGTCCTGGGGCGGGGGTTGCGGCTGGATGCTCCGGGGGAGGGGAGGGTGGCGCCTGGTTGGAGGGTGTGTGTGTGTGGAACCTGTTGGCGCCAGGTCCCTGAGGGAGACAGTATCTTGGTGTACCCTAAGTCAGGGTATGCCACGTAGGCATACTGTGGGTTGGCGTGGAGTAACTGTACCGTCTCAACCAACGGGTCTGCCATGTGGAGTCGTACGTGCTTATGGAGGAGTACGGGTCCTGGAGCTGCCAGCTAAGTCGGGAGCAACACCCCGGAGGTGGACTTCCTGGGGAAGGCAAAGAGACGTTCATGGGGTGTGTCGTTTATCGCAGTGCATAGGAGCGACCGAATGGTCAGGGAGGACTTCCTGCCAGCGGGAAGCCGGGAGATTTCTTGACCGTAGGGCCAGGTGGACGGCCCTCCAGACCTCCCATTCTCCCTCTCTACCTGGTTATAGCTGGTCGTCCTGCTTGAGGCGATACCCCTGCTGAGCAGGAACTGACACAGCTCATCACTCATGAATGAGGATCCCCTGTCACTGTGGACATAGGCGGGGAAGCCAAACAGAGCGAAGATTGTGTTGAGGGCCTTGATGACGGTGGCAGACATTGTATCAGGGCATGGGATGGCGAAGGGGAATCTGGAGTACTCATCGACCACACTGAGGAAGTATGTGTTACGGTCGGTGGAGGGGAGGGGCCCTTTGAAGTCCACGCTGAGGCGTTTAAAGGGGCAGGAGGCCTTCACCAGACGCGCGCGATCTGGCCGGTAGAAGTGCGGCTTGCACTCCGCCCAGACCTGGCAGTCTCTGGTGACTGTCCGTCCTTCCTTGACGGAGTGGGGCAGATTGCGGGCCTTGATGAAGTGACACAACCGTGTGACTCACGGGTGACAAAGATTGTCGTCCAGAGTCCGGAGTCGGTCTACTTGTGCGCTGGCACATGTACCTCGGGATAGGGCGTCTGGGGGCTCGTTGAGCTTACCGGGGCGATACAAAATCTCGTAATTGTAGGTGGAGAGCTCGATTCTCCACCGCAAGATTTTATCATTTTTGATCTTGCCCCGCTGTGTGTTGTTAAACATGAAGGCTACCGATCGTTGGTGAGTGAGGAGAGTGAATCTCCTGCCGGCCAGGTAATGCCTCCAATGCCGCACAGCTTCTACGATGGTTTGGGTCTCTTTTTCAACAGAGGAGTGCCAAATTTCAGAAGCATGGAGGGTGCGTGAAAAGAATGCCACGGGCCTGCCTGCCTGGTTGAGGGTGGCGGCTAGAGCGACGTCTGAAGCGTCGTTCTCCACTTGAAAGGGTAACGTCTCGTCGACTGCGTGCATCGCAGCCTTGGCGATGTCGGCCTTGATACGGTTGAAGGCCTGGTGAGCCTCGGCCGTCAGGGGAAACGGAGTGGATTGAATGAGTGGACGGGCCTTGTCCGCATAGTTTGGGACCCACTGGGCGTAGTAAGAAAAGAACCCCAGGCATCGTTTGAGGGCCTTGGGGCAGTGGGGGAGGGGGAGTTCCATGAGGGGGCACATGCGGTCGGGATCGGGCTCCAGAACTTCGTTCTGGACCACATAGCCGAGGATGGCTGAGCGGTTCATGCTGAACACGCATTTCTCCTTGTTATAAGTTAGGTTGAGGAGAGTGGCGGTGTGGAGAAATTTGGCAAGGTTGGCGTCACGGCCCTGCTGATCGTGGCCGCTGATGGTGACGTTATCCAGGTACGGGAATGTGGCCCACAGTCCGTACCGGTCAACCATTCGGTCCATTTCCTGTTGAAAAACCGAGACTACCCTGAGGAAGTGGTAAAGGCAGCCATCTGCTTCGAAGGCAGTGTCTGGGCGGTCCGCCTTACGGATGGGGAGCTGGTGGTAGGCGGATTTCAGGTCCACTATCGAGAAGACCCGGTACTGTGCAATCTGATTGACCATATCAGATATGCGTGGGAGGGGGGTACGCGTCGAGCTGCTTGTAGCTGTTGATGGTCTGGCTGTAGTCCACAACCATCCTGTTTTTCTCCCCAGTTTTCACCACTACCACGTGGTCTCTCCTGGGGCTGTTGCTGGCCTCGATGATGCCTTCCCGAAGCAGCCGCTGGACCTCAGACCCGATGAAGGTCCTGTCCTGGGCGCTGTACCATCTGCTCCTGGTGGCGACGGGTTTGCAATCCGGAGTTAGGTTTTCAAATAGGGAAGGTGGGTCGACCTTAAGGGCCGCACACAGTAAGGGGTGGTAAGGCCCGCCGAATTTCAGGGTTAGGCTCTGAAGGTTGCGCTGGAAATCCAGGCCGAGTAGCCGGGCAGTGCAGAGTTTGGGGAGGACGTAGAGGCGGAAGCTGCTGAACTCTACGCCCTGGACGGTGAGGGTGGCGATGCTGTACCCCCGGATCGCCACGGACATTACCAGTGCAGTAGATAACGGGGAGCCGATGGATGTGGTATATCTGGATTTCCAGAAAGCCTTTGACAAGGTGCCACACAAAAGGTTGCTGCATAAGATAAAGATGCATGGCATTAAGGGTAAAGTAGTAGCATGGATAGAGGATTGGTTAATTAATAGAAAGCAAAGAGTGGGGATTAATGGGTGTTTCTCTGGTTGGCAATCAGTAGCCAGTGGTGTCCCTCAGGGATCCGTGTTGGGCCCACAATTGTTCACAATTTACATAGATGATTTGGAGTTGGGGACCAAGGGCAATGTGTCCAAGTTTGCAGATGACACTAAGATGAGTGGTAAAGCAAAAAGTGCAGAGGATACTGGAAGTCTGCAGAGGGATTTGGATAGGTTAAGTGAATGGGCTAGGGTCTGGCAGATGGAATACAATGTTGACAAATGTGAGGTTATCCATTTTGGTAGGAATAACAGCAAACGGGATTATTATTTAAATAATAAAGTATTAAAACATGCTGCTGTGCAGAGACACTTGGGTGTGCTAGTGCATGAGTCACAAGAGTTGGTTTACAGGGGCAACAGGTGATTAAGAAGGCAAATGGAATTTGTCCTTCATTGCTAGAGGGATGGAGTTTAAGACGAGGGAGGTTATGCTGCAATTGTATATGGTGTTAGTGCGGCCACACCTGGAGTATTGTGTTCAGTTTTGGTCTCCTTACTTGAGAAAGGACGTACTGGCGCTGGAGGGTGTGCAGAGGAGATTCACTAGGTTAATCCCAGAGCTGAAGGGGTTGGATTACGAGGAGAGGTTGATTAGACTGGGACTGTACTCGTTGGAATTTACAAGGATGAGGGGGGATCTTATAGAAACATATAGAATTATGAAGGGAATAGATAGGATAGATGTGGGCAGGTTGTTTCCACTGGCGGGTGAAAGCAGAACTAGGGGACATAGCCTCAAAATAAGGGGAAGTAGATTTAGGACTGAGCTTGGGAGGAACTTCTTCACCCAAAGGATTGTGAATTCCTTGCCCAGTGAAGCAGTTGAGGATCTTTCATTAAATGTTTTTAAGGTAAAGATAGATAGTTTTTTGAAGAATAAAGGGATTAAGGGTTATGGTGTTCGGGCCGGAAAGTGGAGCTGAGTCCACAAAAGATCAGCCATGATCTAATTGAATGGTGGAGCAGGCTCGAGGGGCCAGATGGCCTACTCCTGCTCCTCGTTCTTATGTTCTTATGTTTAGGAATGGGATTTGTTTGTTTGGGAATGCACAGGATTGGAGTTTGGATGGTTGGATTTTTGTTTATTGTCGCATGTACCGAGGTACAGTGAAAAGTATTTTTCTGCAAGCAGCTCAACAGATCATTAACACATAAAAATAAAATAAAAGAAAAGAAAATACATAATAGGGCAACACAAGATATACAATGTAACTACATAAACACTGGCATCGGATGAAGCATACAGGGTGTAGTGTTAATGAGGTCAGTCCATAAGAGGGTCATTTAGGAGTCTGATAACAGCGGGGAAGAAGCTGTTTTTGAGTCTGTTCGTGCGTGTTCTCAGATTTCTGTATCTCCTGCCCGATGGAAGAAGTTGGAAGAGTGAGTAAGCCGGGTGGGAGGGGTCTTTGATTATGCTGCCCGCTTTCCCCAGGCAGCGGGAGGTGTAGATGGAGTCAATGGATGGGAGGCGGGTTTGTGTGATGGACTGGGCGGTGTTCACGACTCTCTGAAGTTTTTTGCGGTCCTGTGCCGAGCAGTTGCCATACCAGGCTGTGATGCAGCCCGATAGGATGCTTTCTATGGTGCATATGTAAAAGTTGGTACGAGTCAATGTGGACATGCCGAATTTCCTTAGTTTCCTGAGGAAGTATAGGCGCTGCTGTGCTTTCTTGGTGATAGCGTCGGCGTGGGTGGACCAGGACAGATTGTTGGTGATTTGTAGCCCTAGGAATTTGAAGTTGTCAATCATCTCCACCTCGGCCCCGTTGATGCTGACAGGGATGTGTACAGTACTTTGCTTCCTGAAGTCGATGACCAGCTCTTTGGTTTTGCTGGCATTGAGGGAGAGATTGTTACCGCTGCTCCACTCCACTAGGTTCTCTATCTCCCTCCTGTATTCGGACTCGTCGTTATTCGAGATCCGGCCCACTATGGTCGTATCGTCAGCAAACTTGTAGATGGAATTGGAACCAAGTTTTGCCATGCAGTCGTGTGTGTACAGGGAGTAGAGTAGGGGGCTAAGTACGCAGCCTTGCGGGGCCTCGGTATTGAGGAATATTGTGGAGGGATTGGAGGGATTGTGAATGGGATTGGTATGTTTAGGATTGGGAGCAATTTGTTTAGGAATGGGATCGGTTTGCTTAGGAATGGGATCGGTTTTGTTGGAGATTGTGGAAGATTCCGTTGTTTCTGTGAAGATTAATTGTCACTGACCTGCTCAAGTTCATTGTTGATCTCTGCCTCTTTCAGCAATAGAGCCTCCGTGATGTCTGCCATCGCTGATCCTGGGTATGGACTGAGTCTCCTTAGCTGTGATCTCGCAGACGCTCTCAAAGTGTTCATCCAGCCTCAGCTCCTCTCCACCAGCAAATACAAATAACTCCGGCCTGCCAAGTCTGCCTCCAGCTGGGTTAAACATTGACACCATGACAGAACATTTCGAGAAGTGAAGTTAGAGAAGCTGTAATGATTTACTCAGGAAGCAGACCATAGCATTACAGAAGACAAATCATTAACATCAGCATCGGAGGTCAGTAAAAACAGGAAAGAAAATTCAAACAAAGATCTGGGAGGATGGACGAAATTGACCTTGGTTTGGAAGCTGGTCAGGATGTTAGAAAGCGTGCACATTCATGGCCTCCGCACTGAGAAATGACACGGAAACAGTGAGAAAGTGCAAAAGGTTGAAAAGGCTTTACGCAGATCGAAGCTATGGTTGCAACAGACAAAGATTGCACAGCTTGGAGATCGAAAGTAAAGAGACTTTAAATGGGGAAGTGATAGAGGTCTTGACACAAGAGTAGTCAGAATATAAACTTCATAAACTTCAACACACAACAGTTACTGACAAATCCGTTATTTATCAGAGTCACTCTGTTGCCTGGAGCAAAGTCACGTGACAGGCAATGACGGAGCACGGCATTTTTGGGTTTTTGTGCAGTTCACCACAAAAAAAAAGAATATTGCATATTGTCACAAGAAGGCGTCAAATAAAGTTAGTTGTGAAAAGCCGCTAGTCGCCACATTCCGGCGCCTGTTCGGGGAGGCTGGTACAGGACCTCCGTGTTAGAGCTCCACTGTGTAATAAACCCCTTGCACCGTGTTACAGAAGCACTGTGTAATAAGAACATAAGAACTGGGAGCAGGAGTAGGCCATCTGGCCCCTCGAGCCTGCTCCGCCATTCAACGAGATCATGGCTGATCTTTTGTGGACTCAGCTCCACTTTCCAGCCCGAACACTATAACCCTTAATCCCTTTATTCTTCAAAAAACTATCTATCTTTACCTTAAAAACATTTAATGAAGGAGCCTCAACTGCTTCACTGAGCAAGGAATTCCATAGATTCACAACCCTTTGGGTGAAGAAGTTCCTCCTAAACTCAGTCCTAAATCTACTTCCCCTTATTTTGAGGCTATGTCCCCTAGTTCTGCTTTCACCCGCCAGTGGAAACAACCTGCCCGCATCTATCCTATCTATTCCCTTCATAATTTTAAATGTTTCTATAAGATCCCCCCGCATCCTTCTAAATTCCAACGAGTACAGACCCAGTCTACTCAACCTCTCCTCATAATCCAACCCCTTCAGCTCTGGGATTAACCTAGTGAATCTCCTCTGCACACCCTCCAGCGCCAGTACGTCCTTTCTCAGGTAAGGAGACCAAAACTGAACACAATGCTCCAGGTGTGGCCGCACTAACACCTTATACAATTGCAACATAACCTCCCTAGTCTTGAACTCCATCCCTCTAGCAATGAAGGACAAAATTCTATTTGCCTTCTTAATCACCTGTTGCCCCTGTAAACCAACCTTCTGTGACTCATGCACTAGCACACCCAAGTCTCTCTGCACAGCGGCATGCTTTAATATTTTATCGTTTAAATAATAATCCCGTTTGCTGTTATTCCTACCAAAATGGATAACCTCACATTTGTCAACATTGTATTCCATCTGCCAGACCCTAGCCCATTCACTTAACCTATCCAAATCCCTCTGCAGACTTCCAGTATCCTCTGCACTTTTCGCTTTACCACTCACCTTAGTGTCATATGTAAATTGTGAACAATTGTGGGCCCAACACGGATCCCTGATGGACACCACGAGTTACTGATTGCCAACCAGAGAAACACCCATTAATCCCCACACTTTGCTTTCTATTAATTAACCAATCCTCTATCCATGCTACTACTTTACCCTTAATGCCATGCATCTTTATCTTATGCAGCAACCTTTTGTGTGGCACCTTGTCAAAGGCATTCTGGAAATCCAGATATACCACATCCATTGGCTCCCCGTTATCTACTGCACTGGTAATGTACTCAAAAAATTCCACTAAATTAGTTAGGCACGACCTGCCCTTTATAAACCCATGCTGCGTCTGCCCAATGGGACAATTTCTATCCAGATGCCTCGTTATTTCTTCCTTGATGATAGATTCCAGCATCTTCCCTACTACCGAAGTTAAGCTCACTGGCCTATAATTTCTTGCTTTCTGCCTACCTCCTTTTTTAAACAGTGGTGTCACGTTTGCTAATTTCCAATCCACTGGGACCACCCCAGAGTCTAGTGAATTTCGGTAAATTATCACTAGTGCATCTGCAATTTCCCTAGCCATCTCTTTTAGCACTCTGGGATGCATTCCATCAGGGCCAGGAGACTTGTCTACCTTTAGCCCCATTAGCTTGCCCATCACTACCTCCTTAGTGATAACAATCCTCTCAAGGTCCTCACCTGTCATAGCCTCATTTCTATCAGTCACTGGCATGTTATTTGTGTCTTCCACTGTGAAGACCGACCCAAAAAACCTGTTCAGTTCCTCAGCCATTTCCTCATTTCCCATTATTAAAACTCCCTTCTCATCCTCTAAAGGACCAATATTTACCTCAGCCACTCTTTTTTGTTTTATATATTTGTAAAAACATTTACTGTCAGTTTTTATATTCTGAGCAAGTTTACTCTCATACTCTATCTTACTCGTCTTTATAGCTTTTTTAGTAGCTTTCTGTTGCCCCCTAAAGATTTCCCAGTCCTCTAATCTCCCAGCAATCTTTGCCACTTTATATGCTTTTTCCTTCAATTTGATACTCTCCCTTATTTCCTTAGATATCCACGGTCGATTTTCCCTCTTTCTACCGTCCTTCATTTTTGTTGGTATAAACCTTTGCTGAGCACTGTGAAAAATTGCCTGGAAGGTTCTCCACTGTTCCTCAACTGTTCCACCATAACGTCTTTGCTCCCAGTCTACCTTAGCTTGTTCTTCTCTCATCCCCTTGTAATCTCCTTTGTTTGAACACAAAACACCAGTATTTGATTTTACTTTCTCACCCTCCATCTGTATTTTAAATTCCACCATATTGTGATCGCTCCTTCCGAGAGGATCCCTAACTATGAGATCATGAATCAATCCTTTCTCATTACACAGGACAAGATCTAGGACCGCTTGTTCCCTCGTAGGTTCCATTACATACTGTTCTAGGAAACTATCGCGGATACATTCTATAAAATCCTCCTCAAGGTTGCCTTGACCGACCTGGTTAAACCAATCGACATGTAGATTAAAATCCCCCATGATAACTGCTGTACCATTTCTACATGCATCAGTTATTTCTTTGTTTATTGCCTGCCCCACCATAACGTTACTATTTGGTGGCCGACAGACTATTCCTATCAGTGACTTTTTCACTTTACTATTCCTGATTTCCACCCAAATGGATTCAACATTATCCTCCATAGCACCGATGTCATCCCTAACTATTGCCCGGATGTCATCCTTAAATAACAGAGCTACACCACCTCCCTTACCATCCACTCTGTCCTTCCGAATAGTTTGATACGCTCGGATATTTAACTCCCAGTCGTGACCATCCTTTAACCATGTTTCAGTACTGGCCACTAAATCATACTCATTTACGATGATTTGTGCCATCAACTCATTTACTTTATTCCGAATACTACGAGCATTCAGGTAAAGTACACTTATGTTGGTTTTTTTACCTCTGTTTTGAATCTTAACATATCCAAAAATAAACCCCTTGCACCATGTTGGAGCAGCACTGTGTAAAAAACCCCTTGCAACATGTTAGAGTGGCACTGTGTAATAAACCCCTTGCACGCTGTTAGAGCAGCACTGTGTAATAAACCCCTTGCACCATGTGAGAGCAGCGCTGTGTAATAAACCCCTTGCACCGTGTTAGAGCAGCGCTGTGTAATAAACCCTTTGCACCGTGTTAGATCAGCTCTGTGTAATAAACCCCTTGCACCGTGTTAGAGCAGCACTGTGTAATAAACCCCTTGCACGCTGTTAGAGCAGCACTGTGTAATAAACCTCTTGCACCGTGTTAGAGCAGCACTGTGTAATAAACCCCTGGAAACGTGTTAGAGCAGCACTGTGTAATAAACCATTTGCACCGTGTTAGAGCAG